>NW_026989979.1:0-70190 GCF_036417665.1 Passer domesticus | reverse complement strand
GTTCATAAACGGGAGAAAAAAATCCCAAAATTTATCAAAAAATATCCCAAAAATTCCTAACAAAATCCCAAAATTCCTAAAAAATCTCAAAAGAAATCCCCCAAAAATGCCGAAAAAATACAAATGTTGGGTCAAAACCGGAGAAAAAAATCCCCAAAAATTATCAAGAAATCCCCCAAAAAATCTAAAAAAAAAAAAATCCCCCCAAAAATGTCAAAAAAATTCTGAATTTTGGGTCAAAAACGGAAAAAAATTGGGGGATAAAAATCCCTAAAAATTCTCAAAAATTCCTAAAAAAAAATCCCAAAAAATCCCCCCAAAATGTCAAAAAAATCCCCCAAAAAGTGACTTAAAATTTGAGTGGGAAAATTCCAATTTTTACGGGAAAAATTGGTGAAAGTTGAAATGTCTTTAGGAAAATTTGGCTTAAAAAAAATCAGCTTTTTGCTATAAAAAAAGGTTTTTAATGGAATTAGGAATTTAAAAAAAATCCTCCCAAAAAAGTTTTTTTTTTTTTGGGGGGGAAAAATATTGGCGAGAAATTGGAATTTTTAGGGGGAAGAATTGGTAAAAATTTGGATTTTTAGGGGAAAAAAATTGAGATTTTTGGGAAATAAAAGCGATGCCCCTCCCCCACCCCTTCACCCCCATTTTCCTCCCATTTCCTCCCCCGAAACCCCCCAAAATTTTGGGCTTTTTTCCTCCTCAGCCCCTCCCCCACCCCTCAGCTCCTCCCCACCCTGACCGCCCTCCCCCCACAATGTGCCCCTCCCCCACCCCTTCAAACCCCATTTTTCCCCCATTTCCTCCCCCGGAACCCCAAAAATTTCGGGTTTTTTTTCCCACTCAGCCCCTCCCCCACCCCTCAGCCCCTCCCCCACCCCTCACCCCTCCCCCACCCCCCCGGGCGCCCCTCCCCCACCGGTGGATGTAGTTCTCGCGGTTGGTGGGCAGGTCGTAGTTGATCACCAGCGGACACCTGCTGGACGTCGATGCCGCGCGGCTGGGGGTGGGGGAGGGGCGGTCAGCGGGGGGTGAGGGGCCGCGGGTGGGGGGAGGGGCACAGGGAGTGGGGGAGGGGGGAAAAATCCCGAAATTTTGGGGGTTTTGGGGGAGGAAATGAGGGAAAGAAAGGGATTTTAAGGGGTGGGGGAGGGGCAAAATGGGTGGGGGAGGGGCTTGAAAAGGTGGGGGAGGGCCACGGGGTGGGGGAGGGGCACAGGGAGTGGGGGAGGGGGAAAAAATCCCGGAATTTTGGGGTTTTGGGGGAGGAAATGAGGAAAAAAATGGGGTTTTGAAGGGGTGGGGGAGGGGCGGTCAGTGGGGGGGAGGGCTTAAAGAGGTGGGGGAGGGGCTTAAAGGGGTGGGGGGGGGAGGGGGAAAAAAACCAAAATTTTGGGGTTTTGGGGAGGAAATGGGGAAAAAATGGGGTGGTTTAAAGGGTGGGGGGAGGGGCCAAAGGGTGGGGGATGGGCTGAAGGGTGGGGGGAGGGGTTTGAATAAGGAAAAATAAGTCCCAAAATTTTGGGGGTTTTTGGGGGGAGGGGCACAAACATCAAAATTTTAATTTAAAAAACCCCAAAAATTGGATTTTCTTTTATCAATTTTTTTTGGATTTTTTTCACAAATTTTGGGGTTTTTTTCCACCGGAATTTTTCCTGGGTGGGGGAGGGGTCGACCAGGGGTGGGGGAGGGGCAGAAGCCTCAAAACTTTAATTAAAAAACCCCCAAAATAGGATTTTTTTCTAAAAAAAAAAAAATTGGTTTTTTTCACAAATTTTGGGGTTTTTTTCCACGGGGGTGGGGGAGGGGCCCTGGTCGGGGTGGGGGAGGGGCAGGACCCAAATTTTAACTAAAAAAAACACCAAAAATTGGAATTTTTTTTTTTCACAGAATTTTTGGGTTTTTTCCCCAATTTTTGTTTTTTTTTTTTTTTTTTCACAAATTTTTGGGGGTTTTTTTCCGCATGAATTTTTCCTGGGTGGGGGAGGGGTTGGCCGGGGGTGGGGGAGGGGCTCGGGGCGGGGGTGGGGGAGGGGCACAGACCCCAGCTTTTAATTAAAATCCCCCAAAATCTTTTATTTTTTTCCCCAAATTTTGGGGGTTTTTCACCGGAAATTTTTTCCAGGGTGGGGGAGGGGTTGGCCGGGGGCGGGGGAGGGGCCCCGCGGGGGGTGGGGGAGGGGCGGCACTGACCAGCAGGTCGGTGGTGATCAGCACCCGGCTGGAGCCCGAGCGGAATTCCCGCATGATGACGTCACGCTCCTTCTGGTCCATGTCCCCGTGCTGGGGGGGAGGGGCGGGGTCACGGCAGGCCCCGCCCCCTCCCCGAAACCCCGCCCCCTCCCTCAAGCCCCTCCCCCCACCCTTTAATCCCTCCCCCATCCCAAAAATTTGGGTTTTTTCCCCCAAAAATTTCCCATTTTGGGGCTTTAAAAATCCCAAATGTTAGGATTTTGCCCCCTCCCCCACCCTTTAGGCTCCACCCCCTTCCACAAGCCCCTCCCCCAATTTTTAAGCCCCTCCCCCACCCCAAATTTTTTTTTTCCCCTCAAAAAATTCCCATTTTGGAGCCCCAAAAATGCCAAAATTTCAGGTTTTTGCCCCTCCCCCACCCTCAAGCCCCTCCCCCACCCCCCAAAATTTTGGGTTTTTTTCCCCAAAAATTTCCCATTTGGGGCTTTAAAAATCCCAATTTTAGGATTTTTCCCCCCTCCCCCACCCTTTAGGCTCCACCCCCACCCTCAGACCCCTCCCCCACCCTTTAGTTCCTCCCCCACCCCAAAAATTTGGGTTTTTTCCCAAAAAAACCACAATTTGGAGCCTTAAAACCCCAAAAATTTTAGATTTTTCCCCTCCCCCACCCTTTAGGCTCCACCCCCTTCCTCAAACCCCTCCCCCAATCTTTAAGCCCTGCCCCCAAACTTTCTGCCCCTCCCCCCACCCCAAAATTTGGGGTTTTTTCCTTAAAATTTCCCATTTTGGAGCCCCAAAATGCCAAAATTCGGGGACTTGGCCCCTCCCCCACCCGTGCTGACCACTGACCCCAAAGTGAGCGATGACCCCTCCCCCACTGACCATGAGTGACCACGAGTGACCCCTGAGTGACCCTGAGTGACCATCACTGACCCCTAATAACCCTCACTGACCCCTGAGTGACCCTGAGTGACCCCTGAGTGACCCCTGAGTGACCACTGACCCCTGAGTGACCATCACTGACCCCTAATAACCCTCACTGACCCCTGAGTGACCATGAGTGACCCTGAGTGACCCCTGAGTGACCACTGACCCCTGACTGACCACGAGTGACCACGAGTGACCCTGAGTGACCCCTGAGTGACCATCACTGACCCCTAATAACCCTCACTGACCCCTGAGTGACCATGAGTGACCCTGAGTGACCCCTGAGTGACCACTGACCCCTGACTGACCCGAGTGACCACTGAGTGACCCCTGAGTGACCACTGACCCCTAATGACCCTCACTGACCCCTGAGTGACCATCACTGACCCCTAATAACCCTCACTGACCACTGAGTGACCACTGACCCCTGACTGACCCTGAGTGACCTGAGTGACCATCACTGAGTGACCATCACTGACCATTGCGGACATGGTGAAATCTCTCGCGTGCATCTTCTCGGTCAGCCAGTGACCTCTGAGTGACCCCTGAGTGACCACTGACCCCTGAGTGACCACTGACCATCACTGACCCATCACTGACCCCTGACTGACCCGAGTGACCCCTGAGTGACCATCACTGACCACTGAGTGACCCCTGAGTGACCAGGAGTGACCACTGACCATTGCGGACACAGTGAAATCTCTGGCGTGCATCTTCTCGGTCAGCCAGTGACCCCTGAGTGACCCCTGACCCCTGAGTGACCCCTGAGTGACCATCACTGACCCCGAGTGACCATCACTGACCATTGCGGACACGGTGAAGTCCCTGCGTGCATCTTCTCGGTCAGCCAGTCCACCTTGCGGCGGGGTGTTGATGAAGATGACCGCCTGCGTGATGGTCAGCGTCTCGTAGAGGTCACACAGCGTGTCCAGCTTCCACTCCTGGCCGGAGGAATGACCCTGAGTGACCCCTGAGTGACCACTGAGTGACCACTGGTCCATACTGAGCAAAAAATGTCCCAAAACTGACCCAAAACTGACCCAAAATGATCCAAAAGTGGCCAAAACTGACCCCAAAGTGACCCCCAGGTCACTCCCAGTGTCCAGCTGCCACTCCTGGCCGGAGGAATGACCACTGAGTGACCCTGAGTGACCACTGAGTGACCCTGAGTGACCGCTGAGTGACCACTGAGTGACCATTGGTTCATAGTGACCAAAAATGACCCAAAATTGGCCAAAAAGTGGCCAAAACTGACCCCAAAGTGACCCCCAGGTCACTCCCAGTGTCCAGCTGCCACTCCTGGCCGGAGGAATGACCCTGAGTGACCCTGAGTGACCACTGAGTGACCGCTGGTCAATAGTGACCCAAAACTGACCCAAAAGTCATCAAAATTGGCCAAAAAGTGGCCAAAAGTGACCCCCAGTGACCCCCAGGTCACTCCCAGTGTCCAGCTGCCACTCCTGGCCGGAGGAATGACCCTGAGTGACCCTGAGTGACCACTGAGTGACCACTGGTCAATAGTGACCAAAAATGTCCAAAAAATGACCAAAAATGACCGAAAATTGATCCAGAAATGACCCAAAAGTGACCCCCAGTGACCCCCAGGTCACTCCCAGTGTCCAGCTGCCCACTCCTGGCCGGAGGAATGACCCTGAGTGACCACTGAGTGACCACTGGTTCATAGTGACCAAAAATGTCCCAAAACTGACCCAAAACTGACCCAAAAGTGGTCAAAAAGTGGCCAAAAGTGACCGCAATGTGACCCCCAGGTCACGCCCAGTGTCCAGCTGCCACTCCTGGCCGGAGGAATGACCCTGAGTGACCCTGAGTGACCACTGAGTGACCACTGGTCCATAGTGACCAAAAAGTGACCTAAAATTGATCCAAACTGACCCCAAATTATCCCCAAAATGGCAAAAAATGACCCAAAATGACCCAAATTATCACAAAATGACCCCAAATGACCCAAAATGTCCCCAAATTATCCCAAAATTACCAAAAATGACCTAAAATGACCCCAAAAATGACCTAAAATGACCCAACTTATCCCAAAATGACCCAAAATAACCTCAAACTATCCGAAAATGACCCCAAATTATCCCAAAGTGACCAGAAATGACCCGAAGATGACCCCAATTACCCCAAATTGACCCAAATTACCCCAAACTGACCCCAAATTACCCAAAATGGCAAAAAATGACACCAAAATGACCCCAAATATCTGAAAATAACCCAAAATAACCTCAAAATGACCCCAAAATGACCAAAACTGACCCCAAACTGCACTCAAATGTCCCAAAATGACCCCAAATTATCCCAAAATGACCCAAATTTATCCCAAAATTACCCAAAATGCCCCCAAATGACCAAACTGACCCCAAATTATTCTCAAATGACCCAAAATAACCTCAAATCATCCAAAAATGACCCAAAATAACCTCAAAATCACCCCAAAATGACCCAAAGTGACCCCAAAATGACCCAAATTTTCCCAAAATGACCCAAATGAGCAGAACTGACCCCAAAGTGCCCCAAAATGACCTAAAATGACCCAAAGTGACCCCAAAATGACCAAACTGACCCCAAATTATCCTTAAATGACCCAAAATGACCAGAACTGACCCCAAAATGACCCGGAATTATCCCAAGTGATCCCAAATAACCCAAAATGACCCCAGATTTTCCCAAACTGACAAAAATGACCCCAAGTTACCCCAAAATGACCCAAAATTACCCCAAATGACCCAAATTTCCCCAAAATGACCCTAAAATGACCTAAATTATCCCAAAATGTCCCCAAACGGCCCCAACATGACCCACATCACCCCAAAATGACCCAAATTTTTCCCCAAAATGTTCCCAAATTTCCCCTCCCCACCCCCGGGCGTGTCCCCCCCGCTCAGGGGCCGGCCCCACGGTGGGGGAGGGGCGGCCCATGGTTCGGGGGGGGAGGGTCGCTGTGGCATGGGTCACTGCGGGGGGCCACGGGACCACCCACAAATCCTGAGACCATGCGGGGGGAGGGGCACGGGGGGGGGGGAGAGAGAAATGAGCCGAAATTGGGCAAAAATGGGCAAAAAAAACTGACCCGAAATGGGCAAAGTTGACCCAAAATTAACCCAAAATGACCCGAAATGGAGCTAAAATGACCCAAAATGGACCTAAAATGAGCTAAAGTGGACCAAAATTGATCAAAATGGACCAAAAAGGGCCAAAATGGACCAAATTGAGCCAAAATGGGCTAAAAATGACTCAAAATGGACTAAAAATGAACTGAAATAACCCAAATTAACCCAAAATGGACCAAAAATTATCCAAAATGGGCCAAAAATGACCCAAAATGGACCTAAAATGACTGAAAAATTGAGCCAAAATTGAGCCAAAATGGACCCAAAATGACACCAAATGGACCAAATGATACAAAATGGGCCAAAAATGGACCAAAAATGACCCAAAATGGGCTAAAAATGACCCAAAATTGACCCAAAACTGACCCAAAATGACCCGAAATGGATCAAAATTGACCCAAAATGGACCAAAAATGATCCAAAATGGGCCAAAAATGAACTAAATTATCAAAATGAACCCAAAATGTACCAAAATTGAGGTAAAATGGTCCAAAAAGGACCAAAAATGGTCCAAAATGGACCCAAAATGGACCAAAATGGACCAAATTGAGCCAAAATGGACTAAAAATTACCCAAAATGGATCAAAATGGACCAAATTGAGCTAAAGTAACCCAAATTAACCCAAAATGGACCAAAAACGGCCCAAAATTGACCAAAATGTACCAAAAATGCCCCAAAAATCCCAAATAATCCCCCAAAAATCCCAGAAATTCCCCCAAAAACCCCAAATAATCCCCGAAAAACCCCAAATAATCCCTCCAAAATCCCAGAAATCCCCCCAAAAAAATCTCCCAAAAATCCCAGAAATCCCCCAAACCCCCCAAAATCCCTGAAATCCCCCCAAATCCCACCTCCCTCTCGACGTTGATGTAGAACTGGCGGATGCCCTCGAGCGTCAGCTCCTCCTTCTTGACCAGGATGCGGATCGGCTCCCGCATGAACTTCTTGGTCACCTCCAGCACGTCCAGCGGCATGGTGGCCGACAGCAGCACACCTGCGGGGCGGGCAGCCCGAAAACGGGGTCAGCACCCCAAAAACGGACTCGGGACCCAAAAAACGGACTCGGGACCCCAAAAAACGGACTCGGGACCCCAAAAAAACAGGGTCAGGACCCCAAAAATGGACTCGGGACCCCAAAAAACAGGGTCAGCACCCCAAAAAACCCCAAACCACCCCCAAGAACCCAAAAAATGAAAAAGGAGCCCAAAAAATGGGGTCAGGACCCTCGAAAATGGACTCGGGACCCCAAAAAATGGGGTCAGGAGCCCAAAAACCCCCAAAACCATCCCCAACAACCCCAAAAAATGGGTCAGGACCCCAAAATCAGACTTGGCACCCCCAAACGGGGTCAGGAGCCAGAAAACGGACTCGGGACCCAAAAAATGGGGTTGGCACCCCAAAAAATGGGGTCAGGAGCCCAAAAAATGGGGTCAGGAGCCCAAAAAACCCAAAACCACCCCCAAGAACCCCAAAAGATGGACTCGGGACCCAAAAAAATGGGGTCAGCACCCCAAAAAACCCCCAAAACCACCCTTGGAAACCCCAAAATCCACCCCAGCACCACCTGCGGGGCGGGGCACCCCCAAAACGGGGTCAGCACCCCCGAAAAACGGACTCGGGACCCCAAAAAATGGGGTTGGCACCCCAAAAAACCCCAAAACCACCCCCAAGAACCCCAAAAGATGGACTCGGGACCCCAAAAAATGGGGTCAGGACCCCAAAAATGGGGTTGGCACACCAACAAATGGACTCGGGACCCAAAAAAATGGGGTCAGGACCCCAAAAAATGGGGTCAGCACCCCAAAGAACCCCCAAAACCACCCCCAAGAACCCCAAAAAAAATGGACTCGGGACCCCAAAAAATGAGGTTGGCACCCCAAAAATGGGGTCAGGAGCCCAAAAAGACCCCAAAACCACCCCCAAGAACCCCAAAAAATGGGGTCAGGACCCCAAAATCAGACTCGGCACCCCAAAACGGGGTCAGGACCCTAGAAAACGGACTCGGGGACCCCAAAAAATGGCGTTGGCACCCCAAAAAATGGGGTTGGCACCCCAAAAAGTGGGGTCAGGAGCCCAAAAAACCCCCAAAACCACCCCCAACAACCCAAAAAATGGACTCGGGACCCCAAAAAATGGGGTTGGCACCCCAAAAAATGGGGTCAGGACCCCAAAAACCAGACTCGGGACCCCCAAAAAACCCCCAAAACCACCCCCAAGAACCACAAAAAATGGGGCCAGGAGCCCAAAAAACCCCAAAACCCCAAAATTTTCCCCCCAAAAAATTCAAATTAAACCCAAAAATTCCTCCCAAAAATCCCTTTACAAACCCCCAAAGTTCCCCTAAAAAACCCCAAAATTCCCCCCAAAATCCCCAAATTTTTTTAGGATTTTCCAACCACCCCCAAAAACCCCAAATTTTCCCCCAAAAAATTCCAAATAAAACCCCAAAATGCCCTCAAAAAATCCCTAAAATTCCCCAAAAAAATCCCCATAAAATCCCAAGAATTCCCTGAAAAAAACCCAAAAATCCCAAATTTCCCCCAAAATATTTTAGGATTTCCCACCCACCCCCAAACCCACAAAAACCCAAAAAAATTCAAATTAAAACCCAAAATTCCTCCCAAAAATCCCTTCAAAAACCCCGAAAAATCCCCCAAATCCCCAAAAATTCCCTGAAAAAAACCCCAAAAATCCCAAATTTCACCCAAAAATTTTTTAGCCTTTTCCACCCACCCCAAACCCCCAAAAACCCCAAAATTTCCCAAAAAAAACCCTTCTAAAAACCCCCAATTTTACCTAAAAACCCCCCAAAAATTTCCCTAAAAAAAAACCCAAAACCCACCAATTTTCACCCAAAAATTTTTTAGGATTTCCCACCCACCCCCAAACCCCCAAAAACCCCAAAATTTCCCCAAAAACCCCAAATTTTCCCCAAAATCCCCAAATTTTCCCCCAAATCCTCCCTTACCACCACATCCACCAGGGGGCGCCGCGCCGTCACCGCTGGCTTTTTTTGGGGCGAAATCCTCCAATTTTGGGCCTTTTTGGGGCCGTTTTTTTCCGGGATTTTTTGCCAAACCGACGTCAAATTTTTGGGGTTTTGTTTTTTTTGGGGATTTTGGGGTTTTTTGGGGCGATTTGGGGTCCCCCCACCTGCGTGTTCCCGCTGAGCTTCTGGAAGATGTCGTAGATCTGATCCTTGAAGCCGCGGCTCAGCATCTCGTCCGCCTCGTCCAGCACGAACATCTTGATGAATTTTGGGGCTAAAAACGACAATTTTGGGAAAATTTGGGATTTGTAGAACTTTGGGATTTTTTTGGATTTTTTTTGGCGTTTTTTGGGCGTTTTTTGGAGGAAAAATGAGGATTTTAGGGGAATTTTTGGTGATTTTTCGCAGGGTTCTGGATGGAGTCTTGGAGAATTTTGGGGTTAAAAACTGAAATTTTGGGAAAATTTCTGAATTTTAGAACATTGGGGATTTTTTGAGATTTTTTTGGGATTTTTTTTGCATTTTTTGGGGGTTTTTTGGAGGAAAAATGAGGATTTTAGGGGATTTTTTCGCATTTATCTGAGGATTTTTACGGGGATTTCGGGGAATTTTTGAAAAAATTTGGGAAATTTTTGGAAAATTTTTGGGATAATTTGGGAAAAAATTGGTTTTTTAGAGGATTTGGAATTTTTTGGAATTTTTTGGGGGTTTTTAGGAGGAAAAATGGGGATTTTAGGGGAATTTTGGTGATTTTTTTGAGGGTTCTGGGAGGATTTTGGGGCTAAAAAATGGAATTTTGGGAAAATTTGGGGAATTTTTGGAGAATTTTCAGGCATTTGGGAGAATTTGGGGTTTCCAGGCAGATTTGGGGATTTTCAGGTGAATTTTGGGGATTTTGGGGCTGATCCTTGAAGCCGCGGCTCAGCATCTCGTCCGCTCGTCCAGCACGAACATCTTGATGAATTTTGGGGCTAAAAACGGACAATTTTGGGAAAATTTCTGAGTTTTAGGGATTTGGGGATTTTTTTGGGATTTTTTTCAGATTTTTTTTGGCGGTTTTTGGCGTTTTTGGAGGAAAAATGGGATTTTTGGGGAATTTTTGAGGTTTTTTTTCAGAGATTGTGGGTGAATTTTTGGGAAAAGTTTGGGGCTAAAAAATGAAGTTTTGGGAAAATTTGGGGTTTTTAGAACATTGGGGATTTTTTGCGATTTTTTGGGATTTTTTGGGCGGTTCTTGGGGGTTTTTAGGAGGAAAAATGGGGATTTTAGGGGAATTTTTGGTGATTTTTTTTCACATTTATTTCAGGATTTTTAGGAGGCATTTTGAGAAAATTTGGGAAATTTTTGGGTGAGTTTTGGGAAAAATTGGGATTTTTAGAGGATTTGGGATTTTTTGGGATTTTTTTTTTGATTTTTTAGGGGGTTTTTTGGAAAAAAATGGGGATTTTTAGGGGATTTTTTTTGCATTTATTTGAGGATTTTTAGGAGGAATTTTAAGAAAATTTGGGAAATTTTTGGGTGAGTTTTGGGAAAAAATTGGGATTTTTAGAGGATTTGGGAATTTTTTTGCAGTTTTCTTGGGGTTTTTAGGAGGAAAAATGGGGATTTTAGGGGAATTTTTGGTGATTTTTTTGAGGGTTCTGGGAGGGATTTTGGGGCTAAAAAATGGAATTTTGGGAAAATTTTGGGGAATTTTTGGAGAATTTCAGGAGAATTTTCTGGGATTTGGGGAGAATTTGGGGTTTCCAGGCGGATTTGGGGATTTTCAGGTGAATTTTGGGGATTTTTGGGATAAATTTCATTATTTTTGGTCAAAATTTTCATTTTTTGGGGTGAATTTGGCATTTTTGGTCAGAATTTGTGATTTGGGTTTTTTTTTAGGCTGAATTTTGGGATTTTTGAGGGTAATTTTTGGGGTTTTGTGGGATAAATTCCATTATTTTTGGGATAAATTTGGGATTTTGGGGTTTTTTGTGCTAAATTTCAATATTTCTGTTCTGAATTTTCAATTTTTGATCAGAATTTCAGATTTTTGGGGTGAATTTTGGGATTTTTGAGGCAAATTTGGTTTTTTTCAGGATAAACTTCTGATTTTTGGGGTGAATTTCAGATTTTTGGGTTGAATTTTGGATTTTTGAGGAAACTTGTGATAAATTTTGGGATTTTTGAGGCAAATTTTAGTTTTTTTTCAGGGTAAATTTCAGATTTTTGGTCAGAATTTTGGATTTTTGGGTTAAATTTCAGATTTTTGTTGGGAATTTGGTATTTTTGGGGTGAATTTTGGATTTTTTGGGCTGAATTTTGGGATTTTTGAGATAGTTTGTGGGGGGTTTTTGGACAAATTTCATTTTTTTGGTGCAAAATTTTGTATTTTTGTTCGGAATTTCGGTTTTTGGTCAGAATTTGTGATTTTTGGGGTAAATTTGGAATTTTGGGATAAATTTTGGGTTGAATTTTTGATTTTTGAGAAAATTTTTTGGCGATAAATTTTGGGATTTTTGAGGCAAATTTTGGGTTTTTTTCCAGGATAAATTTCAGATTTTTGGTCAGAATTTTGGATTTTTGGGTTAAATTTCAGATTTTTGTTGGGAATTTTGGATTTTTGGGCTGAATTTTGGGTGTTTTGGGCTGAATTTTGCGATTTTTGCGGTGGTTTTTTTGGGATAAATTTCATTAATTTTTTTGCCAATTTTTGTATTTTTGTTCTGAATTTCAGATTTTTTTGGGAGTTTTGGGTTTTTGGGCTGAATTTTGGGTGTTTTGGGCTGAATTTTGCAATTTTTGAGGTAGTTTGTGGGGTTTTTTGGGATAAATTTCATTATTTTTTTGCCAATTTTTCTATTTTTGTTCGGAATTTCAGATTTTTGTTCGGAATTTGTGATTTTTGGGGGAATTTTAGGTTTTTTTGGGCTGAATTTTGGATTTTTGATCAGAATTCTGGTGTTTTGGGTTGAATTTTGGATTTTTGAGAAAATTTTTTTTGCGATAAATTTTGGGATTTTTGAGGCAAAATTTGGCTTTTTTTTCAGGATAAACTTCTGATTTTTGGATTTTTGGGTTGAATTTGGATTTTTGAGGAAACTTGTGATAAATTTTGGGATTTTTGAGGCAAATTTTGGGTTTTTTTCAGGGTAAATTTCAGATTTTTGGTCAGAATTTTGGATTTTTGGGGTGAATTTTGGGATTTTTGCGGTAGTTTTTGGGTTTTTTTGGGATAAATTTCATTATTTTTTTGCCAATTTTTGTATTTTCGTTCTGAATTTCAGATTTTTGGTGGGAATTTGGATTTTTGGGGTGAATTTGGGTGGTTTGGGTGCCCCCCTCAGGCCTGGCGCTGATCAGCCCCGCGGGGTTTCGGGGCCGGGGCCGCGCAGGACGCGGGGCCGGGGCCGCCCCGGGGTCAGGTGACACGCAGCTCATCACGGGGGGGACCCAAAATCCCCAAAATCCCAAAAATTCCCAAATTCCCAAAAATCCCAATCCCAAAAAATGCAAAAATCCAAAAACGGGAAAAAAATTGGAAGAAAATCGACAAAAATTTGAATTTTTTACTGAAAAATACCAAATTTGGAACCATGTCAGGAGCCCAAAATCCCAAAAATCCAAAATTCCCAAAATCCCAAAAATCCCAAAATTCCCAAAAATCCCAGACCCAAAAATCCGAAAATCCCAAAAAACCCTGCAAAAATCCGTAAAAAATGGGGGAAAATTGATAAAAATTTGAATTTTTTACAAAAAAAGCCCAAATTTGTGACCCTCTTGGGAGTCCAAATCCCAAAATCCCAAATTCCAAAAATCTGAAACCCAAAAATCGGGAAAATCCAAAAAACGGGAAAAAAATTGGAAGAAAATCGACAAAAACTTGAATTTTTTAGTGAAAAATCCCAAATTTGGAACCATGTCAGGAGCCCAAAATCCCAAAAATCCCAAATTCCCAAAATCCTGAAATTCCCCAAAAATCCCAAAAATTGGAAAAATCCAAAAAAATGGGAAAAATATGAAAAATTGTCAAAAAATTTGATTTTTTTTTTACTAAAAACTCCAAATTTGGGACCCCCCCAAGTGCAGCTCATCACGGGGGGGGACCCCAGACCCAAAATCCCCCAAATTCCCAAAATTCCAAAAATCCCAGACCCAAAAAATGCAAAAATCCCAAAAAACGGGAAAAAAATTGGAAGAAAATCGATAAAAATTTGAATTTTTTAGTGAAAAATCCCAAATTTGGAACCATGTCAGGAGCCCAAAATCCCAAAAATCCCAAATTCCCAAAAATCCTGAAATTCCCCAAAAATCCCAAAAATTGGAAAAATCCAAAAAAATGGGAAAAATATGAAAAAATTGTCAAAAAATTTGATTTTTTTTTTACTAAAAACTCCAAATTTGGGACCCCCCCCAAGTGCAGCTCATCACGGGGGGGGACCCCAGACCAAAATCCCCCAAATTCCCAAATTCCCAAAATCCCAATCCCAAAAAATGCAAAAATCCCAAAAAACGGGAAAAAAATTGGAAGAAAATCGACAAAAATTTGAATTTTTTTAGTGAAAATCCCAAATTTGGAACCATGTCAGGAGCCCAAAATCCAAAATTCCCAAAAATCCCAAAATCCCAAAAATCCAATCCCAAAAATCGGGAAAATCCAAAAAACCCCGCAAAAATCCGTAAAAAAATGGGGAAAAATCGATAAAATTTGATTTTTTTACGGAAAAATCCCAAATTTGGGACCACATTGGGAGCCCAAAATCCCAAAAATCCCAAAATACTGAAATTCCCAAAAATCCCAATCCCAAAAATCGGGAAAATAAAAAAAAACGGGAAAAAATTGGAAGAAAATCGACAAAAATTTGAATTTTTTAGTGAAAATTCCAAATTTGGAACCATGTCAGGAGCCCAAAAATCCCAAAATTCCCAAATTCCCAAAAATCCCAAAAATCTGAAACCCGAAAATTGGGAAAATCCCAAAAAATTCCGCAAAAATCCGCAAAAAAATCAATTAAAAAATCAATTTTTTTTTCTAAAAAACCCAAAATTTGGGACCACATCGGGACCCCCAAATCCCAAAAAACCCAAAATTCCCAAGTTCCCAAAATTCCCAAAAATTCAAAACCTAAAAATTGGGAAAATCCAAAAAAATCCAACAAAAATCCACAAAAAAATCGATAAAAATTCAAATTTCTACCTAAAAATTCCAAATTTGGGACCCCCCCCAAGTGCAGCTCATCACGGGGGGGGACCCCAGACCCAAAATCCCAAAAATCTGAAACCCAAAAATCGGGAAAATCCAAAAAAATCCCGCAAATATCCGTAAAAAAATGGGGAAAATCGATAAAAATTTGATTTTTTTTCTAAAAAACTCAAATTTGGGACACATCAGGAGCCCAAAATCCCCAAAATCCCAAAATTCCCCAAAAATCCCAATCCCAAAAAATGCAAGAATTCCATAAAAATGGGAAAAATATGAAAAAAATTGACAAAAATTTGATTTTTTGACTAAAAACTCCAAATTTGGGAACCTCTCCAAGTGCAGCTCATCACGGGGTTGGACCCCAGACCCAAAATCCCCAAAATCCCAAAATCCCAAATTCCCAAAAATTGGCAAATTCCCAAATTCCGAATTAACCCCAATTAAACCTCCCCAAACCCCATTTCAATTCCCATTTTTGCCATTTTTTGCCATATTTTGGCCGTTTTTTGTCACTTTTTCATCCCCCAGGTGTCGTTTTTGGGGTTTTCGGGGTGGCCGGATCCGTTTTTGGGGGTGAATTTTGGGTTTTTGGGCTCCCTCACACAGAAAATGACAATTTAACCTCCCCAAACCCCATTTTAATTTTGATTTTTCATATTTTTGGCCATATTTTGGCCATTTTTGGTCACTTTTGGCCCCCCCAGGTGTCGTTTTTGGGGTTTTCGGGGTGGCCGGATCCGTTTTTGGGGTGAATTTTGGGGTTTTCGGGCTCACTCACACAGATATTGACGGTTGAGCCACCCCAAACCCCACTTGAATCGCGATTTTTCCCATTTTTGCCCATTTTTGGCCATATTTTGGCCATTTTTTGTCCCTTTTGGCCGCCCCAGGTGTCGTTTTTGGGGTTTTCAGGGTCGCTGATTCCATTTTTGGGGTGAATTTCCCCGTTTTGGGGCTCACTCACACAGATATCGGCGGTTGAGCCACCCCAAACCCCATTTTAATCGCGATTTTCCCCATTTTTTGCCAGATTTTGGCCATTTTTTGTCCCTTTTTCATCCCCCAGGTGTCGTTTTTGGGGTTTTCAGGGTGGCCGGATCCGTTTTTGGGGTGAATTTCCCCGTTTTGGGGCTCACTCACACAGGTACCGGCGGTTGAGCCACCCCAAACCCCATTTTAATCCCTCTTTTTACCGTTTTTACCCCATTTTCAACGGGATTTTTGCCATTTTTTATCATTATCCCACACCCCAGGTGTCGTTTTTGGGGTTTTCAGGGTCGCTGGTTCAGTTTTTGGGGTGAATTTCCCCATTTTCTGGCTCACTCACATAGAAAATGACAGTTAAACCACCCCAACCCCCAATTTAACCCAATTTTTCCCAATTTTTTGCCATATTTTCGCCATTTTTTGTCACTTTTGGTCCCCCCAGGTGTCGTTTTTGGGGTTTTCGGGGTGGCTGGTTCCGTTTTTGGGGTGAATTTTGGGGTTTTCGGGCTCACTCACACAGATATCGGCGGTTGAGCCACCCCAAACCCCACTTGAATCGTGATTTTTCCCATTTTTGCCCATTTTTGGCCATATTTTGGCCATTTTTTGTCCCTTTTTCATCCCCCAGGTGTCGTTTCTGGGGTTTTCAGGGTCGCTGATTCCATTTTTGGGGTGAATTTCCCCATTTTCAGGCTCACTCACACAGATATCGGCGGTTGAGCCACCCCAAACCCCACTTGAATCGCGATTTTTCCCATTTTTGCCCATTTTTGGCCATATTTTGGCCATTTTTTGTCCCTTTTGGCCGCCCCAGGTGTCGTTTTTGGGGTTTTCAGGGTCGTGGATTCCATTTTTGGGGTGAATTTCCCCATTTTTGGGCTCACTCACACAGAAAATGACAATTTAACCACCCCAAACCCCATTTTAATTCTGATTTTTCATATTTCTGGCCAGATTTTGGCCATTTTTTGTCCCTTTTTCATCCCCCAGGTGTCGTTTTTGGGGTTTTCGGGGTGGCCGGATCCGTTTTTGGGGTCAGTTTTGGGTTTTTGGGGCTCACTCACAGAGGCAGCGGCGGTTGAGCCACCCCAAACCCCATTTTAATTCTGATTTTTCCCATTTTTTGCCAGATTTTGGCCATTTTTTGTCCCTTTTTCATCCCCCAGGTGTCGTTTTTGGGGTTTTCGGGGTGGCCAGATCCGTTTTTGGGGTGAATTTCCCCGTTTTCGGGCTCACTCACACAGGTAGCGGCAGTTGACCCAACCCAAACCCCATTTTAATCGCGATTTTTCCCATTTTTGACCATATTTTGGCCATTTTTTGTCACTTTTTCATCCCCCAGGTGTCGTTTTTGGGGTTTTCGGGGTGGCCGGATCCGTTTTTGGGGTGAATTTCCCCGTTTTGGGGCTCACTCACACAGATATCGGCGGTTGAGCCACCCCAAACCCCATTTTAATTCTGATTTTTCCCATTTTTGGCCATATTTTGGCCATTTTTTGTCACTTTTGGCCCCCCCAGGTGTCGTTTTTGGGGTTTTCGGGGTGGCTGGATCCGTTTTTGGGGTGAATTTCCCCGTTTTCGGGGTCACTCACACAGATATCAGCGGTTAAGTGACCCCAAACCCCATTTTTTGCCATTTTTTGCCCATTTTTGGCCATATTTTGGCCATTTTTTGTCCCTTTTTCATCCCCCAGATGTCGTTTTTGGGGTTTTCAGGGTCGCTGATTCCATTTTTGGGGTGAATTTTGGGTTTTTGGGGCTCACTCACAGAGGTAGCGGCGGTTGAGCATGTCGAAGACGCGGCCCGGCGTGCCCACCACGACGTGCGGCGCCTCCAGCTGCAGCTTCTGCACCTCGGCCCGGACGTTGGTGCCGCCGATGCAGGCGTGGCACGAGGCCCCCATGTAGTCCCCGAGGGCCATCACCACCTTCTGGATCTGTGACGTCATCGGTGAGGTCATCAGTGACGTCATCAGGGCAAAAAACCCCACTCAAATCCCATTAAAAATGGCGGAATTGTGTTAAAAACACCAAAAATCCCATTAAAATCCCCAATTTTGGCACCTAAATTGAGTCCCCGAGGGCCATCAGCACCTTCTGGATCTGTGACGTCATCAGTGACATCATCAATGACATCATGAGAGAAAGAAACCCCACTCAAATCCCATTAAAAATGGCGGAATTGCATTAAAAATACTAAAAATCCCATCAAAATCCCCAATTTTGGCACCTAAATTGAGTCACTGCGTGACATCAGCGCCTTCTGGATCTGTGACGTCATCAATGACGTCATTAGCAACATCATCAGGGGAAAAAACCCCACTTAAATTGCATTAAAAATGGCAAAATCCCACTAAAATCCCCAAAAATACCCCAAAATCCCCCCAAAAAACCCTAAAAAACCCCAAAAATTAAAAAAAAAATCTAAAAAACCCCAAAAAATCCGTAAAAATCAAAAATTCCCCCAAAAATCTCCCAAAAAACCCCAAACCCTCCCCTAAAAACATCCCCCCCAAAAAAACCCCCAAAATTACAAAAAAAGCTAAATATCTGCAAAAATCCAAAAAAAAATCCCAAAAATTCCCCCCAAAATGCCCAAAAATCCCCAAACCCTACCCTAGAAAAATCCCCCCAAAAAACCCTAAAAACACCTAAAAAAACCCTGAAAATTCCCTAAAAAAAAACCCCAAAATCCCTAAAAATCCAAAAAAAATCCCAAAAATTCCCTCCAAAAATCCCCAAAAAACGCCCAAAAATCCCCAAACCCCTCCCTAAAAAAATACCCCAAAAACTCTAAAAAAACCCAAAAAACCCCCAAAATTCCCTGAAAAAAAAAAACCCAAAATCCCTAAAAGTCCCAAAAATCTTCCTAAAAAAAATCCCCAAAAAATCCCCAAAACCTCTAAAAAAATCCCCAAACCCCTCCCTAAAAAAATCCCGCCAAAAAACCCTAAAAAAAACCCCAAAAACACCCCAAAATTCCCTAACAAAGCCCCCAAAAATCCCAAAATTCCCCAAAAAATTCCCCCAAAAATTCCCAAAAACCCCAAACCCCTCCCTAATAAAATTCCCTCAAAAAACCCACAAAAATCCCCAAAAAAACCCCAAAACCCTCCAATTTTTCCCTTTCCCGCCGATGACGTCACCGCTGACGTCATCAGTGACGTCACGGGTGAGGTCCCGTGTGTCCCAGGCATGAACCAGTTTGGGCACGGGCCGGACTGGGATGAACTGGGAGCGGCTGCTCTGCCCCCGCCGGATTCGGGACGGGGCCGGGGTCAGACCCCGCCCTGCCCAGGCGGCCGGGGGATACTGGGTTATACTGGTTTGTACTGGTTTGTACTGGTTTGGACCGGTTTGGACTGGTTTGGACTGGGTTATACTGGTTTGGACTGGTCTGTACTGGTTTGGACCGGTTTGGACCAGTTTGGACTGGGTTATACTGGTTTGGACTGGTTTGGACTGGGTTATACTGGTTTGGACTGGTCTGTACTGGTTTGGACCAGTTCGGACTGGTTTGGACCAGTTTGTACTGGGTTATACTGGTTTGTACTGGTTTGGATCAGTTTGGACTGATTTGGACTGGTTTGGACTGGGTTATACTGGTTTGGACTGGGTTGGACCGGTTTGGACCAGTTTGGAATGGTTTATACTGGTTTGGACTGGTTTGGATTGGTCTATACTGGTTTGGACTGGGTTATACTGGTTTGGACTGGTTTGGACTGGTTTGGACTGGGTTATACTGGTTTGTACTGGTTTGGATCAGTTTGGACTGGTTTGGACCGGTTTGGACTGGTTTATACTGGTTTGGAACTATTAAAATTGATTTATACTGGTTTGGACTGGTTTGGACCGGGTTAGACCAGTTTGGAATGGTTTATACTGGTTTGTACTGGTTTGGACTGGTCTGTACTGGTTTATACTGGTTTGGACTGGGTTATACTGGTTTGGACTGGGTTATACTGGTTTGTACTGGTTTGGATCAGTTTGGACTGGTTTGGACTGGTCCATACTGGGTTATACTGGTCCATACTGGGTTATACTGGTCCATACTGGTTTATACTGGTCCCTGGCCAGGTGCTCCACCCCCTCTTGCAGCCACCAGGGGGCGCCGTGCACACACCCACCCCTATTTCCCAAACCGGTTTAAACTGGTTTTTACTGGTTTACCGGTTCAAACCA
This sequence comes from Passer domesticus, assembly GCF_036417665.1. NCBI lineage: Eukaryota > Metazoa > Chordata > Aves > Passeriformes > Passeridae > Passer > Passer domesticus. Next base: position 50,598 of record NW_026989979.1, on the reverse strand, counting down.
GTCCGTACTGGGTTATACTGGTCCATACTGGGTTATACTGGTCCATACTGGGTTATACTGGTCCATACTGGTCCGTACTGGTTCCTGGCCAGGTGCTCCACCCCCTCTCGCAGCCACCAGGGGGCGCCGTGCGCACACCCACCCCTATTTCCCGCATTCCCCAAACCAGTTTAAACTGGTTTTTACTGGTTTTTTACCGGTTCAAACCGGCCCATACTGGTTTATACTGGTCTGTACTGGTACCTGCTGGGCCAGCTCGCGGGTGGGGGCCAGCACGAGCGCCTGCGTGGCCTTGAGCTCCAGCTCCACCTGCTGCAGGATGGAGATGGCGAAGGTGGCCGTTTTACCCGTGCCCGACTGCGCCTGCGCGATGACGTCATAGCCTGAAACGACAGGTGAGTGACAGGTGAGTCAGCACAGGTGAGTGACAGGTGAGTCAGTACAGGTGTGTCAGGTTCTACCCGTGCCCGACTGCGCCTGCGCGATGACGTCATAGCCTGGGGAGACAGGTGAGACACAGGTGAGTGACAGGTGAGTGACAGGTGAGTGACAGGTGAGTGACAGGTGAGTCAGCACAGGTGAGTGACAGGTGTGTCAGTGCAGGTTCTACCCGTGCCGGGGCTGATAAATGACGTCATACCCTAAAATATGTAAATACAGGTGAGTGACAGGTGAGTGACAGGTGTGTCAGCACAGGTGAGTGACAGGTGAGTGACAGGTGTGTCAGCGCAGGTGAGTGACAGGTGTGTCAGTGCAGGTTCTACCCGTGCCGGGGCTGATAAATGACGTCATACCCTAAAATATGTAAATTCAGGTGAGTGACAGGTGTGCCCAGGTGAGTCAGCACAGGTGAGTGACAGGTTCTACCTGTGCCAGGCCTGAGAGATGACGTCATAGCCTAAAATACCTAAATACAGGTGAGCACAGGTGAGTTCCAGGTGAGTGTGTCAGGTTTTACCTGTGCCAGGCCTGAGTGATGACGTCATAGCCTAATACAGGTAATTACAGGTGAGCTCAGGTGTGTCACTACAGGTTTTACCCATGCCAGGTCTGGGTGATGACGTCATAGCCTAAAATACCTAAATACAGGTGAGCTCAGGTGAGTGACAGGTGTGTGAGTGTCCCTACAGGTGAGCTCAGGAGAGTCAGCTCAGGTGTGTCAGGTTCTACCTGTGCCAGGCCTGAGCGATGACATCATAGCCTAATACAGGTAAATACAGGTGAGCTCAGGTGTGTCAGCTCAAGTGTGTCAGGTTTTACCTGTGCCAGGCCTGAGCGATGACGTCATAGCCTAATACAGGTAAATACAGGTGAGCTCAGGTGTGTGACAGGTGAGTGAACGCATGAACACGTGTGTGACAGGTGTGTGTGAACGCGTGAACAGGTGAGCTCTGAGCTGAACTGGGACGCGCTGCTCCATACTGGTTTATACTGGTCCACACTGGTTTATACTGGTTTTACCTTTAATACAGGGCAGGATGGCTCTGCTGGATGGCCGAGGGTTTCTCGAAGCCGTAGGCGCCAGACTGGATCTGTACTGGTCTATACTGGTCTATACTGGGGCTGTATGGCTCTCTATTGATCCATACTGGTCTATACTGGTTTATACTGGTTTTACCTTTGATACAAGGTAGAATGGCCCGCTGTTGAATCGCCGAGGGTTTCTCGAAGCCGTAGGCGCCAGACTGGGGCTATACTGGTCTATACTGGGGCTGTATGGCTCTTTATTGATCCATACTGGTCCGTACTGGTCTGTACTGGTTTATACTGGTTTTACCTTTGATACAAGGTAGGATGGCTCTCTGCTGGATGGCCGAGGGTTTCTTGAAGCCGTAGGCGCCAGACTGGGGCTATACTGGGGCTGTATTGTACCTGTATGGCTCTATACTGGTTTATATTGATCCATACTGGTCCATACTGGTCTGTACTGGTTTATACTGGTTTTACCTTTAATACAAGGTAGAATGGCTCGCTGCTGGATGGCCGAGGGTTTCTCGAAGCCGTAGGCGTAGATCCCGCGCAGCAGCGCCTGCACTGCTCTGTACTGGGGCTGTATGGCTCTATACTGGTCTATACTGGTCTGTACTGGTCTGTACTGGTTTGTACTGGTTTTACCTTTGATACAAGGTAGAATGGCCCGCTGTTGAATCGCCGAGGGTTTCTCGAAGCCGTAGGCGCCAGACTGGGGCTATACTGGTCTATACTGGGGCTGTACTCCTCTATATTGATCCATACTGGTCCGTACTGGTCTGTACTGGTTTATACTGGTTTTACCTTTAATACAGGGTAGAATCGCTCGTTGTTGGATGGCCGAGGGTTTCTCGAAGCCGTAGGCGTAGATCCCGCGCAGCAGCGCCTGCACTGCTCTGTACTGGGGCTGTATCACACCATACTGGTCTATACTGGTTTATACTGGTTTATACTGGTTTTACCTTTGATGCAGGGCAGGATGGCTCGTTGCTGGATGGCCGAGGGTTTCTCGAAGCCGTAGGCGCCATACTGGGGCTATACTGGTTTATACTGGGGCTGTATGGCTCTCTATTGATCCATACTGGTCCATACTGGTTTGTACTGGTTTATACTGGTTTTACCTTTGATGCAGGGCAGGATGGCTCGTTGCTGGATGGCCGAGGGTTTCTCGAAGCCGTAGGCGCCATACTGGGGCTATACTGGTTTATACTGGGGCTGTATGGCTCTCTATTGATCCATACTGGTCCATACTGGTTTGTACTGGTTTATACTGGTTTTACCTTTGATGCAGGGCAGGATGGCTCTCTGCTGGATGGCCGAGGGTTTCTCGAAGCCGTAGGCGTAGATCCCGCGCAGCAGCGCCTCCGACAGGTTCATCTCGTCGAAGCTGTCCACCACCTCGTGCCAGTTGCTCTGCACCAGTACAGACCAGTAGGAACCAGTTAGGGCGGGAACAGAACCGGTACGAACCGGTATCAACCAGTACAGACCCCCCCAAACCAGAATAAACCACTAACAACTCCCACAAACCAGTATAAACCAGTACAGACCCCCCCCCAAACCAGTATCAACCAGTTAAGGTCAAAACAACCAGTATAAACCAGTATCAACCAGTTAGGGTTGAAATAAACCAGTAGACAGCCCCCCAGACCAGTATAAACCAGTAACCACCCCCACAAACCAGTATAAACCAGTAAAGACTCCCCCAAACCAGTATAAACCAGTACAGACCAGTTAGGAGCTGTACTGCCCCCCACAAACCAGTCTGTACTGGTTTATACTGGTTTATACTGGTTTGGGAGGGGATCTGCACTGGTTTATACTGGTTTGGGGGAGTATAAACCAGTACAAACCAGTAAAGACTCCCCCAAACCAGTATAGACCAGTTAGGGCCTGTACTGACCCCCCAAACCAGTACAGACCAGGATAAACCAGTACAGACCCCTCCCAGTCCCTCCCAGTTTAACTTTAGCCCCTCCCAGTTCCGCATTAGCCCCGCCCACTTTGTCTTTAGCCCCGCCCACTTTGCATTTAGCCCCGCCCAGTTCCTGACCTCGATGACCCCGTCCGGCTCCATCCCCTCAGGGCCGCTCTCGCGAGATCTGCCGTGAAGAAACACAATGACGTCATCCCCTTTGCCTCACTACATCGCCGCCATTTTCCCCGCCGCCATTACGGGAGCCGCCATTATCCCCCACCACGTGACCGGAAGTCGCCCCGTCCGGGCCCCGCTCCGACCACGCGGCCCGGCCGGAAGTCGGAGTGAAGGGAGAGGCTCCGCCCACTCTCGGTTGGCCCCGGCAGGGGTGAGCCAATCAGCGCGCGGCGCCGCGCGTGACGTCACCGCGGCCCGCCGGGACAATGGAGGCGCGCGCGCGGCGCCGACCACGTGGGCGGGGGAGGGGGGGAGGAAGGGAAAAAAACCGAACAAAAACGCGCAAAAAACGGCGAGAAAACGAAAAAATCCCCCAAAAAAACCGCGCGGGGAAAACGCAGCTGAGGGAAAAGCGGCGAAAAAACGCCGGGTTCCCCTCAGGAAATGGCGGCGCGGGGGGAGAAACCGCGGATTGAAGGCCTCACCCCCCCCCTCCCTCCCTCAGGCGGCGGTGGCGGGATCCTCCCCTCCCCCCTCGCGGTGAGGCCCCGGTGCCCCTCCCCCCCGCCCGGTACCGACCGACTGTCGTGACTCGCCGACATCTCCGCGCTCCGCTCGGGCCCCCCCGCCCGGCGCCGCCTTAAAAGCGCCCAGGCCGCGCCTCCCCCCGCGCCGCCATTGGGTTGATCCGCCCCGAGCCACGCCCACGGCTCGCGGGGATTGGTTGATGAGAGGGGAGCCGCGCCCGCGCTGAGCGGGGATTGGCTGGGAGGGTGGAGGCCACGCCCACGCGGAGGGGTGAGGGCGCAAAATGGCGGAGGGGGCGGGGTTGGAGCGAACCATGTGTGAGGGGAGGGGAAGGGGGGGTTCGGGGGTCCCCCCCGAAATGGGAGAAGCGAAAATTTAAATGGGGGAGGGGGTTAAAAGAGGGGGAGGGGCTCTTAAAGGGGCCGCGCACCGGAAATGAGAAAGGGGGAGGGGAGGGGGGGTGGGGAGGGGGAGGGGGAGGGGAGGGAGAGACCCTCCCCCCCCCCCCGCGCGGGGTGGGAGCGGCCCCCGCGGAATGGGCGGGAAATGGCAAAAAATGGGGCAAAAATGGGAGAAAATCACCCAAAAATGAATTAAAATCACCCCAAAATGGAGCAAAGTCACCCAAAAAGGAACAAAATCACCCCAAAATGGCCCCAAAACGGCACAAAAGTCCCGAAATTACCCAAAATTCCCACAAAAATGAGCTAAAAACCCCAAAAAACCCAAAATCACCCAAAATTCCCACAAAAATTGCAAAAATGGCCCCAAAATTGTACAAAACCCCCAAAATGTCCCAAAATCCCCTCAAAATCCCCTCAAAAATGACCCAAAAATGACAAAACAGAACCAAAATGGCCCAAAAATGACCCAAAAATGACAAAATAGAACCAAAATGGCCCAAAAATGACCCAAACCCCCCAAATTTTCCTGAAATCGCCCAAAAAAGTTCCAAAATCCCCCAAAAATGACACAAAAAGCACTAAAATGCTTCCAAAATCACTCAAAAAAGGCCGAAAAACCCCAAAATCACCCAAAATTCCCGCAAAAATTGCAAAAAATGGTTCCAAAAATGACCCAAAACCCCAAATTTTCCTTAAATTGCCCCAAATCCCCAAATATGACCCCAAAAAATCCCCAAAATGACCCCAAATCCCCCCAAAATCCCCTAAAAATTCCTTAAAATGGCCCCAAAAATGCTCCAAAACCCCAAAAATGTCCCCAAAAAACCCAAATTTTCCCTGAACAACCCAAAATGTCCCAAAATCCCCTCTAAATGGCCCCAAAAATGACCCAAAACTCCAAAATTGCCCCAAAAAACACAAAAATGTCTCCAAAAATGACCCCAAACCCCCAAATTTTCCTGAAATCCACCCAAAAATGGTCCAAAATCCCCCAAAATGGCCAAAAAACCCAAAATCTCCCCAAAAATGGCCCCAAAATTCCCCCCCAAAAAAACCCCCAAAATCCCCAAAAATCCCAAAATCCCAAGAAATTCCCCCAAAATTCCCCCAAAATCCCCCAAATCTCCCCAAAATTCCCAAATTTCCTGAAAACGTCCCAAAAAACCCCAAAATTGTCCCCAAATCCCCCCAAAAAACGACCCCAAATCCTTCATTGGCCACAAAAAAAATTTTATTTTCCCGCTGAGTTTTGGGGGAATTTCACCAAAATTTTGGAATTTTGGGGATTTTTTGGATTTTTTAAAATTTTTTTGGGATTTTTTTGGAATTTTTGGGGGGTTTTGGGGGGAATTTTTGGGGTTTTTTGTGATTTTTTTTCTGATTTTTTTGGGCGTTTTTTTCCAATTTTTGGGGGGATTTTTTTTTATTTTTGGAGATTTTTTGGGGGAGTTTTTTGGATTTTCAAATTTTTAGGATCCAGGACCATTCCCAAATTTTTAAAACCCCAAATTCCTCCCATTTTTCCCCCCAAAAATCCCAAAATTCCCATTTTTCACCCATTCCAACCCGAATTTTTACAGATTTTTTGGGATTTTTTTTACCTTTTTTTTTGTTTTATTTGGGAATTTTGGATTTTTAAGATCTGGAAAAATTCCCAAATTTTTTGGGACCCCAAAACCCCCAAACCCCACCAATTTTTCAAATAAAAATCCAAATTTTTCCCATTTTTTTGCCCATTCTGACACCAAGTTTTGCAGAATTTTCAAGTTTTTGAGGATTTTTGGGGGATTTTTTGTTTTTTTATTTTTGATTTTTTTGATTTTTTTTCAAGTTTTATTTGGGAATTTTGGATTTTTAGGATCTCGACCTCCACAAATTTTTTAGAAACCCCCAAACCCCGCCCACTTTTGCCCAAAAAAAAATCCAAATTTTTCCCATTTTTTCCCATTTTTTCGACCATTCCGACACCAATTTTTACAGAATTTTCAGATTTTGGGGGGTTTTATTTGGGAATTTTGGATTTTTAAGATCTGGAACAATTCCCACATTTTTTGGGACCCCAAAACCCCCCAAATCCCACCCATGTTTCCCAAAACATCCAAATTTTTCCCATTTTTTCCCATTTTTGGACCATTTTGAGTCCAATTTCTGCCAAAATTTCAGATTTTTTTTGTTTTTTCCAGGATTTTTTTTATTTTTGTATTTTCCGGGATCCTGGAACTTCCCAAATTTTTCAGAAACCCCAAACTCCTCCCATTTTCCCAAAAAATCCCATTTTTTTTCCCATTTTTTGTCCATTCTGAGTCCAATTTCTTCCAAATTTTCTGATTTTTTCAGCGATTTTTGGGGATTTTTATATTTTTTTATTTTTTCGGGACCAGAACTTCCCCAAATTTTTCAGAACCCCCAAACTCCTCCCATTTCCCCCAAAAATCCCATTTTTTCCCCATTTTTTCCCATTTTTTGTCCATTCTGAGTCTGATTTCTTCCAAATTTTCACATTTTTTCAGGGATTTTGGGGGATTTCTTTTTATTTTTGTATTTTTTGGGATCCAGACGTTCCCCAAATTTTTTGGAACTCCCAAACCCCCCAAACCCCGCCCATTTTTCCCCAAAAAATCCAAATTTTCCCCATTTCTTGACCATTCCGACACCAATTTTTTGATTTTTTGGGGATTTTTTCAGGGTTTTTTTTATTTTTATATTTTTTGGGATCCTGGAAGTTTCCAAAATTTTGGGGCACCCCAAACCCTGCCGATTTTTCCCCCCAAAATCCCATTTTTTCCCCATTTTTTCCCATTTTTCCGCCATTCCGCCGCCGTTTCCCGCCGGATTTTGGGATTTCCTCTGGGTTTTTTTTATTTCTCATATTTCCCACATTTTCCCCCCTCCCGGGGCGCCCCAAATTTCCTTTCGGGGGCTCAGAGGGCGAGCTGGCAGTGGCAGAGCTCCTTGTACATCAGGCGCCGCAGGTGCGGCATGTCCTGCTGCGTGAAGCTGAACGGGCGCCCCAGCGCCAGGAACTTGCAGTACTGCGGGGCAGAAATGCCAGAAAAAGTCACATTTTGGGAAAAAAATTTAAAAAAGGGGGGTTGGGGGAAAAAGGAAAAAAAAAATGGGGGGGAAAATAAAATAAATTGGGGGGGGTGAGGGGGTTTTGGGGGAAATTAGCGCAAAGTTGTACCAGAAATCCACCCCAAAATTATGAGGATTTTACCCAAAAATCCTCATAAAAATGATAGAAATTCCCCCTAAAAAATGTGAGGATTCTCGGCAAAAATCCCACCAAAAAAGGCAGGATTTTATTAAAAAAATCTTCCCGAAAAATCCCAGAATTCTCCCAAGGAATCTCCCTAAAAATCCCAGAATTTTATCCAAAAATTGTCCCAAATAATCCCAGAATTCCCCCCCAAAAAATCCCAGAATTTCACCCAAAAATCCCCTAAAAATCCCAGAATTATCCCCAAAATTTCCCTAAAAAAATCCCAGAATTATCCCCAAAATTTCCCTAAAAAAATCCCAGAATTATCCCCAAAATTTCCCTAAAAAATCCCAGAATTATCCCCAAAATTTCCCTTAAAAATCCCAGAATTATCCCCAAAATTTCCCTAAAAAAATCCCAGAATTATCCCCAAAATTTCCCTAAAAAATCCCAGAATTATCCCCAAAAAAATCCCAGAATTCTGCACAAAAATGCCAGGGTTTTATCAAAAAATCTTCCCAAAAAATCCCAGAATTCTCCCAAGAAATCTCCTAAAAATCCCAGAATTTTATCCAAAAATCTTCCCAAATAATCCCAGAATTCTCCTCCAAAACATCCCAAAATTCTCCCCAAAAATTCCCTAAAAAATCCCAGAAGCTCCCCACAAAAATCCCACAAAAATTCCCCTCAAAAATCCACCCCAAATCCCCCCCAAAACTGCCCCAAAATCCCCAAAATTCCCTAAAAAAATTCAAAAAATCTGCAAAAATCCTCAAATCCCCCCAAAATCCCCCAAAAATCCCAAAAACATTCCTCAAAATTGCCCCAAATTCCCCCCCAAAAATTAAAAAAATCCCAAAAGATCCCCCCAAAAAATCCCCCAAATTTCCCAATCCTCCCCAAAAAAATCCCAAAATTCACCCAAAATCCCCCAAAATTCCCTAAGTTTTAAAAATGCCCAAAAATCCCCCAAATCCCCCAAATTTCCTAAATCTCCCCAAAAAATCCCCCAAATTCACCCTAAATCCACCAAAATTCCCTAAAAGAATTCAAAAATTCCCAAAAAATTCCCCCAAAAAATCCCAAAATTCCCCAAAATTCCCCCCCAAAATCCCAAGATTCCCAAATCATCCCCAAAATTCACCCAAAATTCCCTAAAAAAATTCAAAAAATCCCCAAAAATCCCCCCCAAAATCCCAAAATTCCCCCCAAATCCCCCCAAAAATCCCTCAAAATTGCCCCAAATTCCCCAAAATAATTTTTAAAAATTCCCAAAAATCCCCCCAAAAATCCCAAAATTGCCACAAAATCCCCAAAATTTCCCCCAAAATTCCACCCAAAGATCCCAAAATCCCCCCAAAGATCCCAAAATTCCCAATAAAAACCCCAAATTTCCCAAAACGCCCCAAATTTCCCCCAAATCCCGGGCTCCCCACCTGCAGCACGAAGGCGCCGCAGTCGCTGTCGTTGTTCTGCCGGGCGACGTTCTGGGGAGAAAAACCCAAATTTGGCCACTTTGGGGGTTTTGTTTTCAGGGATTTTAAAAATATATTTTGGGGATTTTTTGGGATTTTTTTTAGGATTTTTTAGGGAGTTTTTGGGGATTTTTTGGGTTTTTTTTTGAGAATTTTTTGGATATTTTTGGGGTTTTTTTTAGGGTTTTAAAAGCTTTTTTTAGGGTTTTTTAAAGAGATTTTTTGGGGTTTGTTTAAGGAAAATTTTTAGGATTTTTTGTAATTTAAAGGGATTTTTTGAGGGGATTTTTGGGGTTTTTTGGGAATTTTGGGGGGTTTTTTGGGGATTTTTTGGGCATTTTTTAAGGTTTTTAAAATTTTTTTAGGATTTTTTAAAGGGATTTTTTTGGTTTTTTTTTAGAGAAATTTTTAGGATTTTTTGTAATTTTAAAGGGATTTTTTGAGGGGATTTTTGGAGTTTTTTAGGGATTTTTTTGGGAATTTTTTGGTATTTTTGGGGGTTTTTTTGGGGATTTTTTGGGGATTTTTTTAGGGTTTTTTAAGAATTTTTTTGGCTTTTTTAGGGTTTTTTAAAGGGATTTTTTGTTGGTTTTTTTTTTAGCAAAATGTTTAGGATTTTTTGTAATTTTAAAGGCAAATTTTGAGGGGATTTTTGGGGGGATTTTTAGAGGGTTTTTGGGGATTTTTGGGGGAGTTTTTGGGTATTTTTGGGGGATTTTTTTTGGGTAATTTTTGGGGATATTTTTAGGTTTTTTAAAGAATTTTTCACCCCAAAACCCCAAATTTTGGGCCGTCCCAGGGCAGATTTTTGGGGTAATTTTGAGGAATTTTATGGTTATTTTTAGGAATTTTTGCAAGATTTTTCTGAGAATTTTTTACCCCAAAAACCCCAAATTTTGCTTCCTTTCAGGGCAGATTTTTGGGGTAATTATTCCAAATTTTATAGGTTTTTTTAAGGATTTTTTGGAGCTTTTTTTCAGAATTCCTCACCACCAGAAAACCAAATTTTGGTCCCTTTCAGGGCAGAATTTTGGGGTGATTTCCAGAGGTTTTGGGGTTTTATTTCAAAAATTTTTAGGCACCAAAAAAACCAAATTTTGCTCCCTTTCACGGCAATTTTTGGGTTATTTTTAAGAATTTTGGGGGGATTTTTTGGAGAATTTTTCTCCCCAATCCCCCCAGATTTTGGGCGGTCCCAGGGCAGATTTTTGGGGTGATTTCGGGCGTTTTTGGGGCTCTCTCTCACCATTTTGAAGGCGCCCCTCCAGCCCTCGCGGAAATCCGGCCGCTCCTTCTTGTCGGCCTCGGCCTGCAGGTAGCGGCAGATGTGCTGGGGGCGGGGCCAAAGGGGGGCGTGGTCAGCCGGGGGAGGGGCCAAGGGGGCGTGGTCACGGCGGCCACGCCCACCCGGGGCTCCTCCGTGAAGTCCCACCCCAAAACCATCAAGCCACGCCCAAAAAAAGGGGGAAGCCACGCCCACAAAATGGGGAAGCCACGCCCTTAAATTGGGAGGACACGCCCACAAAATGGGAAGCCACGCCCACCCGGGGCTCCTCCTTGAAGTCCCACCCACAAAAGACAAGCCACACCCTTAAACTTTAAAGCCACGCCCTCTAATAGGCAAGACCACGCCCACAAATCTCTCTCCAAGAGCCTCTGCCCATCCATTAAGCCACGCCCACCTGCCACGCCCCTTTAACCCTTTCCATTCCGAAATTAATCAAATTTCACCCCAAAACCACCACAGGGCGTGGCTAAAATCAAACCCCACCCACATTCATTTTAATCCCTGACCACGCCCACTTTTAGGGTAGCCACGCCCACTTTTTGAGGCCATCCCCCCCCCTTTTTAACCCTTTCTTTTCTGGAATTAATTAAATTTTACCCCAAAACTAAGAAACAGATTAAAATAAAATTAAAGCCCACCCCACCAAATTTTAATACATGGCCACGCCCACTTTTAGAGTGGCCACACCCACTTTTTTAGACCATCCCACATTTTTAAACCCTTTCCTCTCTGGAAATAATTAAATTTTACCCCAAAACCACCACAGGGCGTGGCTAAAATCAAACCTCACCCACACCAAATTTTAGGATGCGGCCACGCCCACTTTAGGGTGGCCACGCCCACTTCTAGAGACGATTTCCCTATTTTTTAACCCTTTAATCCCTGGAATTAACTAATTTGTACCCCAAAACAACGATGGGGTGTGGCTACGTTTAACCTCCGCCCACCACCATTTTAATCCCTGACCACGCCCACTTTTGCGGTGGCCACGCCCACTTTTAGAGACGATTTTTTTCTACTTTTTAACCCTTTATTCTCTGGAATTAATCACATTTTACCCCAAAACTAAGAGATGGATTGAAACAAAATTAAAGCCCACCCCTCCAAATTTTAATACGTGGCCACGCCCACTTTTAGAGTGGCCACGCCCACATTTACAGGCAATTCTCCTGTTTTTTAACCCTTTCCTCTCTGAAAATAATCAAATTTCACCCCAAAACCACCACAGGGCGTGGCTAAACATAAACCCCACCCACATTCATTTTAATCCCTGACCACGCCCACTTTTAGGGTAGCCACGCCCACTTTTTGAGGCCATCCCCCCCCCTTTTTAACCCTTTCTTTTCTGGAATTAATTAAATTTTACCCCAAAACTAAGAAACAGATTAAAATAAAATTAAAGCCCACCCCACCAAATTTTAATACATGGCCACGCCCACTTTTAGAGTGGCCACGCCCATTTTTTTAGACCATCCCACTTTTTTAAACCCTTTCCTCTCTGGAAATAATTAAATTTTACCCAAAACCACCACAGGGCGTGGCTAAACTTAAAACCCCACCCACATTCATTTTAATCCATGACCACGCCCATTTTAGAGTGGCCACGCCCACTTTTAGAGATTATTTTCCTATTTTTTTAACCCTTTGTTCTCTGAAATTAATTGAATTTTACCCCAAACCAACAAAGGAGTGGAACTAAAATCAAACCCCACCCACTCAAAATTTTAGGACATGGCCACGCCCACTTTTAGGGTGGCCACGCCCACTCTTACAGAGATTTTCCTATTTTTTAACCCTTTCTTCTCTGAAAATATTTAAACTTTACCCCAAAACAACAATGGGGTGTGGCTACGTTTAACCTCCACCCACCACCATTTCAATCCCCGACCACGCCCACCCCGCGGGAGGCCCCGCCCCCTTTCCCGGGCCCCGCCCACCTTGGGGCAGCGGCGGTTGAGCGTGCGCTGGGAGTCGAAGTAGGTGATGGTGCGGCGCGCCACGTCCACGGCCACGAGGGACCAGTGCACCTCCAGGTGGATGGGGATCAGCAGCAGCTCCTTGCCGAAAATGTCCACCTGCCCGGGGGGCGGGGCCGCGCTGGGACACGCCCACGTTTGGCCACGCCCACCCGGGGGGAAAAATCTCAGGGGAAATTGGGGGGGTTACGGGGTGGAAGGGGTTAAAATGGGGGATACGCCCAGGTTGGGGGATGAGGGTTAAAGTCAAGATGGCCACGCCCAGTTGTGGACACGCCCATATTTGGACACGCCCACGTTTGGCCACGCCCACCCAAGGAAAAAAAATCCCAGGGAAAATGAGAAGGGTTTGGGGTGGGAGGGGTTAAAATGGGGGACACACCCAGGGTGGTAAATGCGGTGTTAATTATTGTTTGACCACGCCCAGTTGTGGACACGCCCAGTTCTGACCACGCCTACATTTGGCCACGCCCACCCATGAAGAATTCTGGGGGAATTTGGGGGAATTGTGGGGGTGGGAGGGGTTAAAATGGGGGACATGACCAGGGTGGAAAATGTCATTTACATAGTGGTTGGACACGCCCACTTGCGGCCACGCCCATATTTGGGCACGCCCATATGTAGCCACGCCCACCCAGGAAAAATTCAGGAGGAATGTTTGGGAATTGTGGGGGTGGGAGGAGTTAAAATGGGAGGACACGCCCAGTTTGGGGTGTGGCTTGGATTTGGCCACGCCCACACGCAAACCACCAATTTAAAGCCCCGCCCACCCATGTAAGCCCCGCCCCCACACTCCTATTCCAGCACTTACAACCACACCCACACCTGATTATGAATACACCTGACCACGCCCACAGCAGACCACACCCACAGCAGGCCACGCCCCCAGCGAGGCCACGCCCACCCCTCTAAGCCCCGCCCGTCACATTATTTTTCCAGCATTTAAACCACATCCACACCTAATTATGAATACATCTGACCACGCCCACAGCAGACCACACCCGCAGCAGGCCACGCCCACAGCAGGCCACGCCCACAGCTAGGCCACGCCCCTCTAAGCCCCGCCCATCACATTCTTTATCCAGCACTTTCAACCACATTCGATTATTAATAAACCTGACCACGCCCACATTTAACCACACCCACACCAGACCACACCCACACCAGACCACGCCCACAATTTCTCACACCTTTTAAGCCCCGCCCACCCATTTAAGCCCCGCCCATCACATTATTTTTCCAGCATTTAAACCACTCCCACACCTAATTATGAATACATCTGACCACGCCCACACCAGACCACACCCACAGCATGCCGCGCCCCCAGCTAGGCCACGCCCAGAACAAGCACCGCCCACCCACTTTAAGCCCCGCCCTCACGTTCTTTATCCAGCACTTACAACCACATCCAATTATGAATACACCTGACCACGCCCACATTTAACCACACCCACACCAGACCACACCCCTTACAGACCACGCCCCCAGCTAGACCACGCCCAGAACAAGCCCCGCCCCCCGGGTGAAGCCCCGCCCTCACGTTCTTGGTCCAGCGCTGCACGCCCTCGTAGCCGCGCGTGCGCAGCTTGTCGTAGAAAAAGGAGTTGAAGAAATGCACCTGGGGAGGGGCGGGGCTTAGGCGGACACGCCCACCGGGTAAAGGACACGCCCACCGGGCAAAGGACACGCCCACCCTCAAGCCACGCCCCCTCTGACCTTGTCGGGGACGGCGTCCATGACGAGGTCGCCGTACATGTTCATCACCTGGCGGGGAAAGGGTTAAAGTGCGCCAAAATAAATTGAAAAAAATGACAAAAAAATGCCCAAAAATGAAAAAATTAAACGTGAAAGTACAAAGTTTTAGAATTTTACTGAAAAAACATAAAATCCGGTAAAATTCCGTGCAGAAAATCGCAAAATTCCCCCACAAAAACCCCAAAATTCCACCCCAAAAAAATACAAATTTTTAAAAAAAAACACCTAAATTTGATCCAAAAAACACCCAAAAAATCCCAGAAACCAACCCAAAAAAACTAAAATTAAAAATTTTCTCTGAAAAAACACAGAATCCCCCAAAATTCTGCCCAAAAAATCACAAAATTCCCAAAAAAAACCCCAAAATTTACTCTTTAAAAATCCAAATTCGCCCCAAAAATAAACCCAAAAAACCCCAAGAAATTGCCAAAAAATCCCCAAAAATTGTGAAAAAAATTCGGAAAAAATTCCCAAAAATTCCCAATTTCCCCAAAATCCCCGGAATTCGCCCCAAACCTGGTCCTTGAGCCAGTTGGGGCCGTAGAGGGTCTGCAAAGCTCCTCCAAAAATGCCCCAAAAACCCAAAAAAAAATCCCTGAAGAAATTCCGAAAACCTCAACAAATCCTCAAAAAAATCCCAAAAAATGCCAGAATTCCTAAAAAATCCCAAAATGTCTCAAAAATCCCTAAAATTCCCCAAAATCCACCCCAAAACCCCCCACAACCTCCAAAAAAACCCCACCCAAAACCCCCCCAAAAAACCGCATTAAAAATGCTAAAAAACCCCAAAAAATCACTAAAAAATCCCCCAAAAATTCCCAAAAATTCCCAATTTTCCCAAAATCCCTGGAATTTGCCCCAAATCTCTTCTAAACCCACGAAAACCTCCCAAAACCCACCACGAAACCATGCAAAAAATCAAAAAAAACCCCAAAAAATCGCCAAAAAATCCTCAAAAAATTCCGAAAAAATCCCCAAAAAATCCCCCAAATCCCCAATTTTCCCGAAATGGCCGGAATTCGCCCCAAACCTGGTCGTTGAGCCAGTTGGGGCCGTAGAGGGTCTGCAGGTCGTCCATGGTGAGCACGTGGCGTTTGTAGCTGACGCGGAAGCCGCGCAGCAGCGCGTTGCCCGGCAGGCGCTGGTACGACTGCAGCAGCTGCTGCACCGAGCCCCTCCTGCACCAAAAATATAAAAAAAAATTTAAAAAAATCCCTAAAATAGTCCCCAAAAAAATCCCCAAAAAAATCCCCATCAAAATCCCCAAAAAAACCCCCAAAAACCACAAAATTCCCATTAAAAACCCCAAAAAAAATCTCATTAAAAACTCCCCAAAAGACCCAAAAATCAAAGAAATTTCCCAAAAAAATTCCCACCAAAATGTCCCCCAAAAAATCTGAAAGAAATCCCAAAAAATCTCCCAAAAAATCCCCCGAAAAAATTAAAATAAATTCCAAAAATCTCAACCAAAAAAGCCCCAAACCACCCAAAAAATCTCTTAGAAAACTCCCAAAACCCCAAAAATACCCAAATATTCCCCAAAAATTCCCTAAAAAAACCCCTAAAAAACTGCCAAAAAAAAACCCCAGAAAATGTCCCAAAAAATCCCCACAAAAAATCTCCAAAAAATTCCAAAATAAATCCCAAAAAAAAATCCCCACAAAAATCCCCCAAAAAAATCCCCATCAAAATCCCACCAAAAATCCCAAAAACCACCAAAAATCCCAGAAAAACCCCAAAAAAACACCAAAAAACACCCAAAACCCCAAAAATTCCCATAAAAAACCCAAAAAAAACCTCAATAAAAACTCCCAAAAATACGCAATATTTAAGAAAAATAATCCTCAAAAAATCCCCCAAAAAAATCCCCATCAAAATCCCCAAAAAAACCCCCAAAAACCACAAAATTCCCATTAAAAACCCCAAAAAAATCTCATTAAAAACTCCCAAAAATACCCAATATTTAGGAAAAATAATCCCCAAAAAATCCCCAAAAAATCCCCCCAAAATACCCAAATATTCCTCAAAAATTCCCTAAAAAAATCCCCCAAAAATTGCCAAAAAAAACCCCAGAAAATGTCCCAAAAAAATCACCACAAAAATCCCCAAAATTCCCCAAAAAAATCTCCAAAAAATTCCAAAATAAATCCCAAAAAAAATCCCCACAAAAATCCCCAAAAAAATCCCCATCAAAATCCCACCAAAAATTCCCAAAACCACCAAAAATCCCAGAAAAACCCCAAAAAATCCCCAAAAAAACCCCCAAAAACCACAAAATTCCCCATTAAAAACCCCAAAAAATCTCATTAAAAACTCCCAAAAATACCCAATATTTAGGAAAAATAATCCCCAAAAAAATCCCCAAAAAATCCCCCTAAAATACCCAAATATTCCTCAAAAATTCCCTAAAAAAATCCCCCCAAAAATTGTCTAAAAAAAAGCCCCAGAAAATGTCCCAAAAAATCCCCACAAAAATCCCCACAAAAATCTCCAAAAAATTCCAAAATAAATCCCAAAAAAAATCCCCACAAAAATCCCCAAAAAATCCCCATCAAAATCCCACCAAAAAATCCCAAAAAACACCAAAAATCTCAGAAAAAACCCAAAAAAAACACCAAAAAAACACCCAAAAACCCCAAAATTCCCATAAAAAACCCAAAAAAAAACTCAATAAAAACTCCCAAAAATACGCAATATTTAAGAAAAATAATCCTCAAAAAATCCCCCAAAAAACCCCCAAAAAATCGCCATCAAAATCCCCAAAAAAACCCCAAAATTCCCTCAAAAATCCCCAAAAAACCTCATTAAAAACTCCCAAAAATACCCAATATTTATGAACAATAATCCCAAAAAGTCCCTAAAAAATCCCCCAAAAAACCCCCAAAAAACTCAAAAATTCCCCAAAAAAAACCTCCCAAAAAAATCCCCAAATCCCTAAACATCTCCCAAAATCTCATAAAACCCTAAAAAAAAAAAATTCAAAAAAATTCAAATTATTCCTCAAAAAAACCCCAAAAAATCCCCAAAAAATCCCTTCCAGGACGCCCCTAAAATTCAGAAAAAATTCCCAAAAATTCCCCAAATTCCTAAAAATTCAAAAAAATCCCTTAAACAATCTAAAAAAAATTCAGAAAAAATTCAAAATATTTCCAAAAAAATCCCCAAAAAAACGAAAACAATCCCCAAAAATCCCTTCCAGGACCCCCTAAAATCCAGAAAAAAATTCCCAAAATTCCCAAAATCCCCCCAAAATTGCCCCAAAATTGCCCGGGACCTCTGGGGGGTGCTGAACTCCTGCTGGAAAATGTCCTCGAGCTTCTCCACGACCTCGTCGGCGCTGACGGGGATGAGGCTCCCGTAGGCCTGCAGGAACTCGTCCAGGATGCCTGAAACACCAAAAAATCCAATCTTCACCCAAAATCCCGCCGGTTTCGGGCAAAAATCCCAAAATTGGAGAAATTCCCCAAAAAATCCAGCCAAAATTGGGGAAATTTCACTCAAAAATCTCAAAAGTTCACTCGAATTCCACCAAAAAAATTCAGGTTGCATCCAAAAATCCACACAAGTTTCAGCCAAAAATCAGAAATTTCACACAAAGATCCCAAAAGCGGAGAAATTCCAAAAAAATTTCAGCAAAAATGTGGGAAATTAAAAAAAAATCTGATTAAAATTGGGGAGATTTCACCTAAAAATGCCAAAAATTCAGCCAAATTCCAGCCAGAAATAACAAATTTCACCCAAAAATCCCAAAATAGGAGAAATTTCCCAAAAAATCCGACTTAAAATTGGGGAAATTTCACCCAAAAATCCCCAAATTTCACCCAAATTCCACAAAAAAATCCCAAGTCCCATCCAAAAACCCCAAAAATTCACCCAAATTCCATCCAGAAATCACAAATCCCACCCAAAAAATCCCCACAAATTTCACCCAAAAATCCTCAAATCTGAGAAATTAAAAAAAAAACCCAGCGAAAATTGTCAGAATTTCACCCCAAAATGTGGGGAATTCCCCCCAGAAATCCCCAAAATTTCACCCAAAATCAAAATAATTTGACCCAAAATCCCCAAATTCCCCCCAAAATTCCAAATTTTCCCCCAAAAATCTCCAAAATCCCCAAATTTTGGGCAAAATCCCCAAATTTTCACCAAAACTCCCCAAAAATCCTCAAATCCCCCAAAAATTCACAAATTTCGCCAAAAAAATCCAAAAATTTCACCCCAAAATCTGATTAATTTGACCCAAAATCCCCAATTCCTCTCAAAAATTCCAAAATTTCCCCGAAAATCCCCAAAATTTCCCCCAAAAATCCCCAAAATCCACCTTGAAATTTACAAATTTCACCCCAAATTGAATTAATTTGACCCAAAATCCCCAAATTCCTTCCAAAATCCCCAACCCCCCCAAAAATCCACAAAATCCTCCCCAAAATTCACAAATTTCAGCCAAAAATCCAAAATTTCCCCCAAAATCCCCAAAAATTTCCCCCCAAAATCCTCCCCCCAAAACCCCCACCCCCACCCGATGACGTCACCTCCCCGAGCCCCGCCCCCGATGACGTCACCGCTCACTCTGCACGCAGGTCACGTGCTCCTCCCTCAGGGGGGGGCTGGGCTGCGCGGGGGGCGTGGCCCGGGCGGGGGGCGTGGCCGGGGGAGGGGGCGTGGCCTCCCCCGGCGGGCAGGGGGCGTGGCCCCGCCTCGGCCCCGCCCCCCTCCGGTGACGTTGCTGATGAGGATGGGGGCCGGGGGGGGAGGGGCGAGGGGGGGGGGAGGGGCAGGCGGGGAGAGGCCCCGCCCCCTCCCCCGCCCAGCCCGTTGGGGAGGGGCCCTGGAAGGGAAATGGAGAGGTGAGGCCACGCCCCCTTTCCACTAAGCCCCGCCCCCATTTTAAAACCAATTTTTAGGCCACTCCCCCCCACCCAAATTTGGGAATCCTGAGAGATTTTAAGCCCCTCCCGCTTGCCAAATATGGAAATCCTGAAATCTCTGAAGCCCCTCCCCCACTCTAGCCACTCCCCCAATCCCAAATTTGGAAATAATGAAATATTTGAGGTCCCTCCCCCTTTCCAAATATGGAAATCCTGATAACTCTGAAGCCCCTCCCCCAATGCCAAATATGGAAAATCATCAAGAATTGAAGCCCCTCCCTCTTTCCAAATATGGAAATCCCCACGATTTGAAGCCCCTCTCCCCGCTGCCATATATGGAAATGTTTCAAGCCCCTCCCATTCCCAAATATGGAAATCCTGATAAATACAAAGCCCCTCCCCCACTTTAAGCCCCTCCCAATTCCCAAATATGGAAATATTTGAAGCCCCTCCCCCTTTCCAAATATGGAAATCCCTCAAGATTTGAGGCCCCTCCCCCAATTCCATATTTGGAAACCCCTCAAGAATTGAAGCCCCTCCCCCCACCTTAAGCCCCTCCCCCAACACCAAATATTTAAAATCCCTCAAGGATTTGAAGCCCCTCCCCCCTTTCCAAATAAGGAAATCCCGAAAGACTTGAAGCCCCTCCCCCAACACCAAATATGGAAATCCCTCAAGATTTGAAGCTCCTCCTACTCCCAAATATGGAAATCCTGGTGAACCTAAAGCCCCTCCCCCAATTCCATATTAGGAAATCCTCAAGGATTTGAAGCCCCGCCTCCTTTCCAAATATGGAAATCCTGATGAACCTTAAGCCCCTCCCCCCAAATTCCATATTTGGAAATCCCTCAAGAATTGAAGCCACTCCCCCCACCTTAAGCCCCTCCCCCATCCCCAAATATGGAAATCCCTCAAGATTTGAAGCCCCTCCCCCAACTCTGAGCCCCACCCCCACTTTAAGCCCCTCCCCAATGCCAAATATGGAAAGCGTTCAAAACTTGAAGCCCCTCCCATTCCCAAATATGGAAACCCCTCAAGACTTGAAGCCCCTCCCCCCAATTCCATATTTGGAAATCCCTCAAGATTTGAAGCCCCTCCCCCAACTCTGAGCCCCACCCCCACTTTAAGCCCCTCCCCCAATTCCATATATGGAAACCCCCCACGATTCGAAGCCCCCTCCCCCCAATTCCATATATGGAAACCCCTCAAGAATTGAAGCCCCTCCCTCAATTCCATATATGGAACCCCCCCACGATTCGAAGCCCCTCCCCCCTTTCGGCCCCTCCCCCCCCCGCTCACCTTCCCCCTCCGGGTGGGGGAGGGGCTCCCCCTCACTGGCCGGGGGGCGGGGCCGCCCCTCCCCCGCTCCTGGCCGCCGGCAGGCCCCCGCCCACTCCTGCCCCAGGGGGGCGTGGCCTTGCGGGCGCCCCGCCCCCCGCGGGCGCGGCCGCCCCTCCCCCCGCCCCCCCCAGAGCCCCCCCCGCGCCAGGAGCAGCCGCAGGAGGGGGAGGGGCAGCGCCCGCAGCCGCCGCCGGGGGGCGCCCTTGCGCCGCCGGAAGTGCGGGGGGAGGGGCCGCCACACCCCCCCGGGCCCCGCCCCCGCGCGGCCACGCCCACCTCGGGGGGGTGGGGGGGAGGGGGGAGCCAGAAGGGAGGGGGGGGGGAGGGGGAGGGGGTGGGGGGAGGGGGTGGGGGGGAGGGGGAGGGGGAGGGGGAGGAGCCCGAGGGGAAGGGCGGAGCCTCCTTCATGGGCTGGGGGAGGGGCCAAGGGAGGGGGAGGGGCCAAAGGGAGGGGGAGGGGCAAAGGAAAGGGGGAGGGGGGAGGGGGGAGAGAGAGAGAGAAAAAAAAGAGAATTATTGACAAAATTCAACCAAAATTTCCAAAAAAATTCCCCAGAATTTGCCCAAAATTCACCCCAAAATTTCCCAAAAATTCACCCAAAATTCTCACAAAATTCATCCCAAATTCCTCAAAATTCACCCAAAATTTTCCCCAAAATTATCCAAAAATTCTCTCAAAATTCACCCAAAATTTCACCAAAAATTCACCCAAAATTCTCCCAAAATTCATCCAAAATTTCACCAAAATTCACCCAAAATTCACTCAAAATTTCCCCCGAATTTTGCCCGAGTTTCGCCCTAAATTGCCCAAAATTTAACCGAAATTAAACCCAAAATTCCCCAAAATTTTCCCAAAATTCACCTGAAGGATTCCCAAATTCACCCAAAATTTTTCGAAAATTCCCCAAATTTTCTCCAAAAAAATTACTGAAAAATTTGGCCAAAATTCCTCCGAAATCCCCACCAAAAATTCCCCAAAATTCACCTGAAATTGTCCCCCCAAATTTTGCCCAAAATTCACCCAAAAAATTCACCCAAAATTTTCGAAATTTTTTTTTAAAAATCCCAAAATAATCCTAATTAATTCCCCAAATTTCACCCAAAAATCTCCCGAAATTCCCCAAAAATTTGCCCAAAATTCACCCAAAATTTCCCTCAAAATTCCCAAAAATTGGTCCCAAAATTCGCCCCAAATTCGCCCAATTCCCAAAATTTCCCCCCAAATCTCCCAAAAATCCCCCAAAATTCCCCAATTAAACCCCAAAATTCCCCAAAACTCCCCAAAAATTCCCATTAAATTCCCAAACTTCCAGCGAAAATCCCCCAAAATTCCAAATATTTCCCCCAAATTCCCCGCCCCTCCCCCTTTCCCCTCCCCCCCTCCGCGTTCCCCCCGCCCCTCCCCCACCCCGCGGCCCCTCCTCCCGGGCGATTTTCGGGCTCAATTCGGGATTTTTGGGGATTTTTTGGGATTTTTGGGCTCCGCGCTCACCCCGGGCCGGCCTCGCTCCCCGCCGGCGCTGAGCGATGACGTCATCGGTCCGCGCCGGGAGGCGGAGCCTCCCCGACCAATCCCCCGTCCTCCATGTGAGGCACGCCCCTCCTAGGCCACGCCCCACCGCTAGCTTCTCTGTTTCAGCGCTTTGCGCCCTGCGCGGTCGCCATGGAGACGGCGCCTCCGCGAGGCATCATGGGATTGCGCCGCCATTACGGCTCCGAAAACTTCGGGATTTTTTACCGAATTTCGCGTTTTTATCCCGAATGTAATCCCCTAAAACGTTGGGATTTCTCCGCGTTCCCCACCCGGGAAATCCTCCGGGTTTATCCTCGTTTTTTCAGCGCCGAAAATCCCGGGATTGAGCTCTCTTTAAGGCGCGGAGGATCTTGGGATATATTCCCCCTCAGAACGCGCTGTGGATTGTGGGATTCATCCCCCCTTTGGACGCAAAGCGTTGTGGGATTTATCCCCCCAAAACGCGCGGAGGATGCCGGGATTTATCCCCCCTTTCTGGCGCAAAGCACAATGGGATTTATCCCCCCCAAAACGCGCGGAGGATGCCGGGATTTATCCCCCCTTTCTGGCGCAAAGCACAATGGGATTTATCCCCCCCAAACGCGCGAGGCATGTCGGGATTTATCCCCCCTTTCTGGCGCAAAGCACAATGGGATTTATCCCCAAAAACGCGCGAGGCATGTCGGGATTTATCCCCCCTTTCTGGCGCAAAGCACAATGGGATTTATCCCCCAAACGCGCCGGAGGATGCCGGGATTTATCCCCCCCAATGAAACCACGAGGCCATTTTGGGGTTCAGGATTTATTTGGGATTTTTTTGGGGGGGATCCCAAAAAATTTTGGGGAAATTTTGGGGGAAATCGAGGCCGGTTCGGCTCCGGATGCCCAAATTTGGGGATTTTGGGGGAAAAAGGGGATCAGGACCCCCCAAATTTGGGGTCATTGGGGATTTTTTTGGGGTTTTTTGTGGGGATTTTTGAGATATTTTTGGGAATTTTTTGGGGGAATTTTCAGCATAATTTTGGGGATTTTTTTAATATTTTTGTGATATTTTTGGGATATTTTCAGGATATTTTTGGGATATTTTGGGGTTAATTTGGGGATTTTTAAAAAAATTTTTGGGGATATTTTTAGGAACATTTTTGGGATATTTTGGGGATAATTTTGGAATATTTTGGGTTATTTTCGGGATATTTTTGGGTTTATATTGGGGATAATTTGGGGATTTTGGGGGGATTTTTTTTTTCTTTTTTTTGATATTTTTTGGGCTATTTTCAGGATAATTTCAGGATATTTTGGGGCTATTGTCAGGGTAATTTTGGGGTGATTTTTGCCGATTTTGGGTCATGGGAAGGGGGTCCTCGGGGGGCCGGTGCAGCGCCGCCTCCAGCCAAAATTTGGGATAATTTTGGGGATTTTTTAATGACATTTTTGGGTTTTTTTCAGGATATTTTTTGTGATAATTTCAGGATATTTTGGGGATATTTAAGGGATAATTTTGGGGTATTTTTGGGGATATTTTTTTTATTTTTTGGGGAATTTTTTGGGTTTATTTTTGCGATATTTTTCGGTATATTTTTGGGATATTTTCAGAATATTTTTTGGATATTTTCGGGGATATTTTTGTGATATTTTTGGTGATAATTTTGGGGATATTTTTGAGATATTTTCAGGATATTTTGGGGATATTTTCGGGATATTTTTGGGGATTTTTTTTTTTTTGGGGGGGGGATATTTTTATGAAATTTTCAAGATATTTTTATGATAATTTCAGGATATTTTTGTGATAATTTCAGGATATTTTGGGGATATTTAAGGGATAATTTTGGGGTATTTTTGGGGATATTTTTTTTATTTTTTGGAAATTTTTTGGGTTTATTTTTTGCGATATTTTTTCGGTATATTTTTGGGATATTTTCAGAATATTTTTTGGATATTTTCGGGATATTTTTGGGGATAATTTAGGAATATTTTCAGAATATTTTCAGGATATTTTGGGGATATTTTTGTGATATTTTTGGTGATCATTTTGGGGATATTTTTGAGATATTTTCAGGATATTTTGGGGATATTTTTGAGATATTTTCAGGATATTTTGGGGATATTTTTGGGATATTTTTGGGGTTTTGTTTTTTTTTGGGGGGGGGGATATTTTTATTGAAATTTTCAAGATATTTTTATGATATTTTCAGGATATTTTTGTGATAATTTCAGGATATTTTGAGGATATTTAAGGGATAATTTTGGGGTATTTTTGGGGATATTTTTTTTTTTTTTTGGGAATTTTTTGGGTTTATTTTTGCGATATTTTTCGGTATATTTTTGGGATATTTTCAGAATATTTTTTGGATATTTTCGGGATATTTTTGTGATATTTTTGGTGATAATTTTGGGGATATTTTTGAGATATTTTCAGGATATTTTGGGGATATTTTTGTGATATTTTTGGTGATAATTTTGGGGATATTTTTGAGATATTTTCAGGATATTTTGGGGATATTTTTGTGATATTTTTGGTGATAATTTTGGGGATATTTTTGAGATATTTTCAGGATATTTTTGGGGATATTTTCGGGGATTTTTTTTTTTTTTGGGGGGGGGATATTTTTATGAAATTTTCAAGATATTTTTATGATATTTTCAGGATATTTTCGTGATAATTTCAGGATATTTTTATGATAATTTCAGGATATTTTTATGATAATTTCAGGATATTTTCAGGGGTATTTTGGGTGTACTTTTGGGGTGATTTCGGGGTGTTTTGGGTCAGGGGAAGGGGGTCTCGGGGGGCCGGTGCAGCGCCGCGTCCAGCCCCGTGCCCAGCGCGCAGCCCCCCGTGAGCAGCAGCAGCGCCCACAGGCAGAGCCGGTCCACGGCCATGGCCAGCGCCCGCCACTCGTCCCTGCGCCTGGAAATGGGGCGAAAAACAGCGAAATCGGGAAAAACGCAAAAAAAATGGGGAAAAACGTAAAAAAAAATGGGGAAAATCGGGTAAAAAATGGGGGAAAACTGGTGAAAAATGGGGAAAATCAGGGGAAAAATGGGATTAAAGGGAGAAAATGGGGAGGAAAATATGAAAAAATGGGATAAAATGGGGGGAAAAGGGAAAAAAGGAGATAAAATGGGGAAAAAAGCAAAAAAAATGGGGAAAATTGGGTTAAAAATGGGGAAAAAAAGGGATGAAATGGGGAAAGAGGCAGAGCTGGGGCAGGGCCAGGGGCAGCGCCCGCCACTCGTCCTGAGCCTGGAAATGGGGAGAAAAAATGGAGATTTGGAAAAAGAGAAAGAACAAAAAAAAAAAAGGGGGGGAAAACCGCAAAAAAAATGGGGAAAATCGGGCGAAAAATGGGGAAAAAATGATGAAAAGGAGAGAAAATGGGGAAAAAATGGGATTAAAGGGGGAAAATGGGGGGAAATGGGAAAAAATGGGATAAAATGGGGGAAAAAGCAAAAAAAATGGGGAAAGTTGGGTGAAAAATGGGGAAAATGGGGGGGAAATGGGAAAAAATGGGATGAAAGGGGGAAATGGGGAAAAATGGGATAAAATTGGATAAAATTGGGAAAAAAAGCAATTAAATGGGGAAAATTGGGTAAAAAATGGGGGGAAAAGGGGGGAAAATGGGATAAAATGGGGGCAAATATGGAAAAAGTGGGGAAAACCGGGTGGAAAAATGGGGGGGAAATGAGGGGAAAATGGGATTAAGCGGGGAAAAATGGGATGGAAGGGGATTGAGGGGAAAAAAGGGGGAAAATTGGGGTGGAAAATGGGGGGAAATGTCCCCAGATGCCCCCCAGGTGTGCCCAGGTGTGTTTCTGCCCCCCAGGTGTCCCCAGGTGTATTTTTGGGTGGTTTTTGTGTGTTTTTGGTGTCTTTTTAGTGCTAGGTGTGCCCAGGTGTATCTCAGGTGTGCCCAGGTGTATTTTTGGGTGGTTTTTTTGTGGTTTTGGGTGGTTTTTAGGTGTTTTCAGTGCCCAGGTGTGCCCAGGTGTCCCCAGGTGTATTTTTTGGGTGGTTTTTGGGTGTTTTTTTGTGTTTTTGTGTGGTTTTGGTGCCCAGGGTGTGCCCAGGTGTGTTTTTTAGGTGGTTTTTGGGGTGTTTTTTTGTGTTTTTGGTGTGTTTTCGGTGCCCAGGTGTGCCCAGGTGTGTTTTTTGGGTGGTTTTTGTGTGGTTTTGGTGCCCAGGTGTGCCCCAGGTGTGCCCAGGTGCGCTCACCTGCCTGCTGCTCTCCCTCTCCCGCAGCCTCCCCGCGATGTTTCTGCCCCCCAGGTGTGCCCAGGTGTGTTTTTTGGGTGGTTTTGGGTGTTTTTGGTGTGTTTTTGGTGCCCAGGTGCCCCCAGGTGTGCCCCAGGTGTGTTTTTTCGGTGGTTTTTGGGTGTTTTTGGTGTGTTTTTGGTGCCTAGCTGCCCCCAGGTGCCCCCAGGTGTATTTTTTGGGTGGTTTTTGTGTGGTTTTGGTGCCCAGGTGTGCCCAGGTGTGCCCAGGTGTGGTTTTTGGGTGGTTTTTGGGTGTTTTTGGTGCCCAGGTGTGCCCAGGTGTGCCCAGGTGCGCTCACCTGCCGGCCGCGCTCCCTCTCCCGCAGCCTCCCCGCGATGTTTCTGCCCCCCAGGTGTGCCCAGGTGTATCTCAGGTGTATTTTTTGGGTGGTTTTTTGTGTTTTTGGTGTGTTTTTGGTGCCCAGGTGTGCCAGGTGCGCTCACCTGCCGGCCGCGCTCCCTCTCTCCGCAGCCTCCCCGCGATGGCGGCGGCGGCGGCCGCGGCCTCGCGCAGCTCCGGGGCCAATTTTGGGGCCAATTCCCGGCGGTTTCGGGGCCGCCGCGCGGGGGGAGGGGCCGGGGGGGGGAGGGGCGGCGCAAGAAATAGGCGTCAGAGGCGCGGGGGGGCGGGGCCAGGAGGGGGGAGGGGCGGGGAGGGGCGGGGTCGGAGGGGGGGGGAGGGGCGGAGGCCCAGCAGGGGCGGGAGGCGCTGCAGGAACACCTGGGGGGGGAGGGGACAGGTGAGGACCCCCAAATTTACCTGGGAACCCCAAAATTCCCACCTGGAAACCCCAAAATGTCCCCAAAATTCACCTGAAAACCCGAAATTCCCACCTGGGAACCCAAAATATCCCAACATTCCCACCTGAAAACCCCAAAATGTCCCAAAATTCCCACCCTGGAACCCAAAATTCACCTGAAAACCCAAAATTCCAACCAGGGGACCCCAAAATGTCCCAAAAATTGACCTGAGGAACCCCAAAAATTCAGCTGAAAACCAAAAAAAATTCACCTGAAAACCCAAAATTCCCACCCAGGGAAACCCAAAATATCCCAAAATTCACCTGAAAACCCCAAAAATTCACCTGGAAACCCCAAAAATTCACCTGAAAGTCCTAAAATTCACCTGAAAACCCCAAAAAATTCACCTGAAAATCCCAAAATTCCCACCCGGGAACCCCAAAATATCCCAAAATTCACCTGAAAACCCCAAAATTCACCTGAAAGTCCCTAAAATTCACCTGAAAACCCCAAAATTCACCTGAAAGTCCCTAAAATTCACCTGAAAACCCAAAATTCCCACCTGGAAACACAAAATGTCCCAAAATTCAACCTGGGAACCCCAAAATTTACCTGGAACCCCCCAAAATTCACCTGAAAACCCAAAATTCCCACCTGAGAACCCCAAAATTCCAACCAGGGAACCCCAAAATGTCCCAAAATTGACCTGAGAACCCCAAAAATTCACCTGAAAACCCCAAAAAATCTCACCTGAAACCCCGAAATTCCCACCCAGGAAACCCAAAATATCCCGAAATTCACCTGAAAACCCAAAAAAACTCATCTGGAAACCCCAAAAATTCACTTGAAAGTCCCTAAAATTCACCTGAAAACCCCAAAAAATTCACCTGAAAATCCAAAAATTCACCTGAAAACCCCCAAAAATTCACTTGAAAAACCCAAAATTCCCACCTGGAAACCCAAAATATTTACCCCAAAACCCCGAAAATTCACCTGGGAACCCCAAATTTTACCTGAAAACCCAAAAAAAATTTCACCTGAAAACCCAAAATTCCCACCCAGGAAACCCAAAATATCCCAAAATTCCCACCCAAGAACCCCAAAATGTCCAAAATTCACGCGAGAACCCCAAAATTCCCACCCTGGAACCCAAAAATTTATCTGAAAACCCAAAAAATTCACCTGAAAACCCCAAAAAAAAAACCCTGAAAACCCAAAAAAAAAAACCTGGGAACCCCAAAATGTCCCAAATTCACACAGGAACCCCAAAATTCCCACCCGGAAACCCAAAAATTCACCTGAAAGTCCCAAAAATACACCTGAAAACCAAAAATATTCACCTGGAAACCCCAAAATTCCCACCCGGGAACCCCAAAATATCCCAAAATTCACCTGAAAACCCCAAAATTCACCTGAAAGTCCCTAAAATTCACCTGAAAACCCAAAATTCCCACCTGGAAACCCAAAATATCCCGAAATTCATCTGGAAACCCCCAAAAATTCACCTGAAAATCCCTAAAATTCACCTGAAAACCCCCAAAAAATTCACCTGAAAACCCCAAAAAATTCACCTGAAAATCCCAAAATTCACCTGAAAACCCAAAATTCCCACCTGGAAACCCCAAAATAATTTACCCCCAAAATCCAAAAATTCACCTGGGAACCCAAAATTCACCTGAAAACCCCAAAAAATTCACCTGAAAACCCCAAAAAATTCACCTGAAAACCCAAAATTCCCAACCAGGAACCCCAAAATATCCCCAAATTCACCTGAAAACCCCCAAAAATTCACCTGAAAACCCCAAAAATTCACCTGAAAGTCCCTAAAATTCACCTGGGAACCCCAAAAGTCACCTGAAAACCCAAAATTCCCACCTGGAAACCCAAAATATTTACCCCAAAACCCCAAAAATTCACCTGGGAACCCCAAAATTTACCTGGAAACCCCCAAAATTCACCTGAAAACCCAAAAGTCCCACCTGAGAACCCCAAAATGTCCCAAAATTCACCTGGAAACCCAAAATTCCCACCTGGGAACCCAAAATATCCCAAAATTCCCACCCAAGAACCCCAAAATGTCCCAAAATTCACCTGAAAACCCCAAAATTCCCACCCTGGAACCCAAAAATTCACCTGAAAACCCAAAAAATTCACCTGAGAACCCCGAAATGTCCCAAAATTCACCTGGGAACCCAAAAATTCAACCTGGGAGCCCCAAAATTCACCTGGGGGCGTGGCCAGGTGAGCCCAGGTGAGTTTTGGGTCAGTTTTTTACCATTTTTTACCATTTTTGCCCATTTTTTGGACTTTTTTCCCCGGAATTTTTGCATTTTCGTGTCCCCCAGGTGCGCCCCTCACCTGCCTTGCCCAGGTGGGCATGCCGTGTGTGCCAGGTGAGTTTTGGGCTGGTTTTGGGCTGGTTTTTTGCCGTTTTGGCCGGGATTTTTGCTATTTTTAACCATTTTTGCCCATTTTTTGGAGTTTTTTCCCCGGAATTTTTGCATTTTCGGGTTCCCCAGGTGCCCCTCACCTGCCGTGCCCAGGTGGGCATGCCGTGCGTGCCAGGTGAGCGGTGGTGCAGGTGGAGCTGTGCCCAGGTGAGTTTTGGGCTGGATTTTGACCATTTTTTACCATTTTTGCCCATTTTTTGGAGTTTTTTCCCTGGAATTTTCCCATTTTCACCTGTCCCAGGTGCCCCCTCACCTGCCGTGCCCAGCGGGGCATGCTGTGCGTGCCAGGTGAGCTTTGGGCTGGTTTGGGGCTGTTTTGGGCTGGTTTTTTTTCTAATTTTGACCATTTTTGCCCATTTTTGCCCATTTTTTTGACTTTTTTCCCCGGAATTTTTGCATTTTTGGGTTCCCCATGTGCTCCCTCACCTGCCGTGCCCAGGCGGGCATGCCGTGCGTGCCGGGCGAGCGGTGGTGCAGGTTGAGCACGCCCACGCTGAGCGCCACCACCAGCGCCAGCAGCACCAGCGTCCCCGTCAGGTAACGGCCGATGAGCGGCACCTGCAGGGACGTGGCCGGCACCTTGTCGGCCAGCAGCAGCAGGAACACGGTCAGGGTGAGCAGGGCGAACAGCGACAGCGACATCTTCTCACCTGGACAGGTAAACATGGACAGGTGAGACACAGGTAACACACAGGTAACAGGTGTGACACAGGTAACACACAGGTGTGACACAGGTGAGAACACCTGCAGCGACGTGGCCGGCACCTTGTCGGCCAGCAGCAGCAGGAACACGGTCAGGGTGAGCAGCGCGAACAGCGACAGCGACATCTTCTCACCTGGACAGGTGAGAGACAGGTGAGACACAGGTAACACACAGGTAACAGGTGTGACACAGGTGAGAACACCTGCAGCGACGTGGCCGGCACCTTGTCGGCCAGCAGCAGCAGGAACACGGTCAGGGTGAGCAGCACGAACAGCGACATCTTCTCACCTGGACAGGTGAGACACACAGGTGAGGTCACCTGCACAGGTAACACACAGGTAACACAGAGATCAGAACACCTGCACAGGTAACAGGTGTGACACAGGGACCTTGTCGGCCAGCAGCAGCAGGAACACGGTCAGGGTGAGCAGCGCGAACAGCGACAGCGACATCTTCTCACCTGGACAGGTAACACACAGGTAACACACAGGTAACAGGTGTGACACAGGTAACACAAAGGTGTGACACAGGTGAGAACACCTGCAGGGACGTGGCCGGCACCTTGTCAGCCAGGAGCAGCAGGAACACGGTCAGGGTGAGCAGGGCAGAGTGACAGAGACATCTTCTCACCTGGACAGGTAAACATGGACAGGTGAGGTCACCTGCACAGGTAACACACAGGTAACACACAGGTAAAGGGACAGCGACGTGGCCGGCACCTTGTCGGCCAGCAGCAGCAGGAACACGGTCAGGGTGAGCAGCGCGAACAGAGAGAGGGACATCTTCTCACCTGGACAGGTAACACACAGGTAACACAGAGATCAGAACACCTGGACAGGTAACACACAGGTAACACACAGGTGTGACACAGGGACCTTGTCGGCCAGCAGCAGCAGGAACACGGTCAGCGTCAGCAGGGCAAAGAGTGACAGCGACATCTTCTCACCTGGACAGGTAAACATGGACAGGTGAGGTCACCTGCACAGGTAACACACAGGTAACACACAGGTGTGACACAGGGACCTTGTCGGCCAGCAGCAGCAGGAACACGGTCAGGGTGAGCAGGGCGAACAGCGACAGCGACATCTTCTCACCTGGACAGGTAACACACAGGTAACAGGTGTGACACAGGTAACACACAGGTGTGACACAGGTGAGAACACCTGCAGGGACGTGGCCGGCACCTTGTCGGCCAGCAGCAGCAGGAACACGGTCAGGGTGAGCAGGGCAAAGAGTGACAGCGACATCTTCTCACCTGGACAGGTGAGAGACAGGTAACACAGAGATCAGAACACCTGTACAGGTGTGACACAGGTAACACACAGGTGTGACACAGGGACCTTGTCGGCCAGCAAGCAGCAGGAACACGGTCAGCGTCAGCAGCGCGAACAGAGAGAGGGACATCTTCTCACCTGGACAGGTGAGACACAGGTAACACAGAGATCAGAACACCTGCACAGGTAACACACAGGTGTGACACAGGTAATGGGCCAGGAGCAGCAGGAACACGGTCAGGGTGAGCAGGGCGAAGAGTGACAGCGACATCTTCTCACCTGGACAGGTGAGAGACAGGTAACACAGAGATCAGAACACCTGGACAGGTAACAGACAGGTAATGTGGCACAGACAGGTGTGACACAGGTGAGAACACCTGCAGCGACGTGGCCGGCACCTTGTCGGCCAGCAGCAGCAGGAACACGGTCAGCGTCAGCAGGGCAAAGAGTGACAGAGACATCTTCTCACCTGGACAGGTGAGAGACAGGTGAGACACGAGGTGTAGGACAGGTAAAACATGGGTAACAGGTAATGGGGACAGGTGTGACACAGGTAATGGGCCAGGAGCAGGAACACGGTCAGCGTCAGCAGCGCGAACAGAGAGAGGGACATCTTCTCACCTGGACAGGTGAGAGACAGCTGAGAACACCTGGACAGGTAACACACAGGTGTGACACAGGGACCTTGTCGGCCAGCAGCAGCAGGAACACGGTCAGGGTGAGCAGGGCAAAGAGTGACAGCGACATCTTCTCACCTGGACAGGTAAACATGGACAGGTGAGGTCACCTGCACAGGTAACACACAGGTAACACAATGGTGAGAACACCTGGACAGGTGTGACACAGGTAATGGGCCAGCAGCAGCAGGAACACGGTCAGGGTGAGCAGGGCAAAGAGTGACAGAGACATCTTCTCACCTGGACAGGTGAGACACACAGGTGAGGTCACCTGCACAGGTAAAACAAAGGTAACAGGTAATGGGACAGGTGAGACACAGGTGTGACAAGGACAGCAGCAGGAACACGGTCAGTGTCAGCAGGGCGAACAGAGAGAGCGACATCTTCTCACCTGGACAGGTAAACATGGACAGGTGAGAACACCTGGACAGGTAACACACAGGTAACACAGAGATCAGAACACCTGGACAGGTAACACACAGGTGTGACACAGGTAATGGGACAGGGACCAGAGTGACACAGACAGGTGTGCCCAGGTGTGTGCTAAATGCCTCCAAGTGTGCCCAGGTGTGCCCAGGTGTGCCCAGGTGTGTCTCAGGTGTGGTTTTGGTGCCCCCAGTGTATCCCAGGTACCTCAGGTGTATCTCAGGTGTATCCAGGTATATTTTAAATGCCTCCGGTGTATCCAGGTGTGCCCAGGTGTGTGTTAAATGCCCCCAGGTGTGCCCAGGTGTGTCTCAGGTACCTCAGGTGTATCTCAGGTGCGCCCAGGTGTGTGTTAAATGCCTCCAGGTGTGCCCAGGTGTGCCCAGGTGTATCCCAGGTACCTCAGGTGTATCTCAGGTGTATCCAGGTGTGCCCAGGTGTGCCCAGGTGTGTGTTAAATGTCTCCAGGTGTGCCCAGGTGTGCCCAGGTGTGTCTCAGGTGTGGTTTTGGTGCCCCCAGGTGTATCCCAGGTACCTCAGGTGTATCTCAGGTGTATCCAGGTGTGCCCAGGTGTGCCCAGGTGTGTGTTAAATGTCTCCAGGTGTGCCCAGGTGTGCCCAGGTGTGTCTCAGGTGTGGTTTTGGTGCCCCCAGGTGTATCCCAGGTACCTCAGGTGTATCTCAGGTGTGCCCAGGTGTATCCAGGTATATTTTAAATGCCTCCAGGTGTATCCAGGTGTGCCCAGGTGTGTGTTAAATGCCCCAGGTGTGCCCAGGTGTGCCCAGGTGTGTCTCAGGTACCTCAGGTGTATCTCAGGTGCGCCCAGGTGTGTGTTAAATGCCTCCAGGTGTATCCAGGTGTGCCCAGGTGTATCCCAGGTACCTCAGGTGTGTCTCAGGTGTATCCAGGTGTGCTCAGGTGTATCCAGGTGTGTGTTAAATGTCTCCAGGTGTGCCCAGGTGTGCTCAGGTGTATCCCAGCTACCTCAGGTGTATCTCAGGTGTATCCAGGTGTGCCCAGGTGTATCCAGGTGTGTCTCAGGTGTGGTTTTGGTGCCCCCAGGTGTATCCCAGGTACCTCAGGTGTATCCAGGTGCGCCCAGGTGTATTTTTACCTGCCTAGGTGTGTCTCAGGTACCTCAGGTGTATCTCAGGTGTATCCAGGTGTGCTCAGGTGTATCCAGGTGTGTGTTAAATGTCTCCAGGTGTGCCCAGGTGTGTCTCACCTGTGCCCAGGTGCGCTCACCTGCGTCGGGGGGCAGGTGGAAGACGCCGACGGCCAGCAGCGTGGTCAGCACACAGGGCACCAGCACCGTGGCCAGGTAGAAGAGCGGCTTCCGCCGCAGCACCAGGTGGAAGGAGACGCCCTCAGGTGAGGCCGGGGGGCCCCAGGTGCCCCCCGAGCGATGGACCAGGGACCACTGCCCGTTCTCTGGGGGGGGCAGGTGAGAAACCCGAAATTAACCAAAAAAACTCCAAAAAACCACAAAAATGAACCCCAAAAACCACAAAAAAGCCCAAAAAAACAAACAAAAAAAAAACCTCAGACCCCACCAAAACACCAACAAAAAAACCCCAAAAAACCCACCAAAAAACCCAAAAAATCACAAAAAATCACTCAAAAATCCAAAAAAATTCCCAAAAAAATTCCCAAAAAATCATAAAAACATTCCCTAAAAATCCCCAAATGTCCCAAAATCGCAGGATTTCGGCCCAAACTCACCCTGGAAGTCGGGGGGCAGCACCCCCAGGACCCCAAAACACCAAAAAATCCCCAAAAAATAATTTAAAAATCAAATAAAATCCAAAAAAAAATCCCGAAAAATCCCCAAAA
Source organism: Passer domesticus (assembly GCF_036417665.1). Taxonomy (NCBI): domain Eukaryota; kingdom Metazoa; phylum Chordata; class Aves; order Passeriformes; family Passeridae; genus Passer; species Passer domesticus. Next base: position 16,324 of record NW_026989979.1, on the reverse strand, counting down.
ATTATTTAAAAAATCCCTAAAAATCCCAAATGTCCCGAAATCGCGGGAATTCAGCCAAACTGACCCTGGAAGTCGGGGGGCAGCACCCCAGGACCCCAAAACACCAAAAAATCCCCAAAAAATAATTTAAAAATCAAATAAAATCCAAAAAAAATCCCGAAAAATCCCCAAAAATTATTTAAAAAATCCCTAAAAATCCCAAATGTCCCAAAATCGCGGGATTTCAGCCCAAACTCACCCTGGAAGTCGGGGGGCAGCGCCACCTGCGCCCCCCAGGACCCCAAAACCCCCCAAAATCCCCCAAAAATCCCTAAAAAATCCCAAAAAACCCTCAAAAAATCCCAATAATCCTGAAAAAATAATTTTAAAAATTCGCTAAAAATCCCCAAATGTCCCAAAATCTTGGGAATTCAGCCCAAACTCACCCTGGAAGTCGGGGGGGCAGCGCCCCCAGTACCCAAAAATCACCAAAAACACCCAAAAAATCCCCAATAATTAATAAAAAATCCCCAAAAATCCCCAAAAAATCCCTTAAAAATCCTTAAAAATCCCAAATGCCCCAAAATCGCGGGAATTCGGCCCAAACTCACCCTGGATGTTGGGGGGCAGCACCGCCAGAACCCCAAAACCACCAAAAACACCCAAAAAATCCCCAAAAAATAATAAAAAAATGAAATAAAATCCCAAAAAATCAAATGAAATCCCCCAAAAATCATTAAAAAATTCCCCAAAAATCCCAAATGTCCCAAAATCGCGGGATTTCGGCCCAAACTCACCCTGGAAGTCGGGGGGCAGCACCACCAGGACCCCAAAACACCCAAAAAATCCCCAAAAAATAATTTAAAAATCAAATAAAACCCCAAAAAATCCCCAAAAAATCCCAAAAAATTCCCAAAAAATCCCAAATGTCCCAAAATCGCGGGAATTCACCCCAAACTCACCCTGGAAGTCGGGGGGCAGCGCCACCAGTACCCAAAAATCACCAAAAACACCCAAAAAATCCCCCCCCCCAAAAAAAGAAATAAAATCCCAAAAAATCAAATTAAATACCCCAAAAATCATTAAAAAATTCCCCAAAAATCCCAAATGTCCCAAAATCGCGGGAATTCGCCCCAAACTCACCCTGGAAGTCGGGGGGCACCCCCCCAGAACCCAAAAACCACCAAAACCCCCCAAAAATCCCTCAAAAATAAAAAAAAAAAAACAAAAAAATCCCCCAAAAATCCCGAAAAAATCCCAAAAAATCCCAAATGCCCCAAAATCGCGGGAATTCGCCCCAAACTCACCCTGGAAGTCGGGGGGCAGCACCCTCAGGAGCCCAAAACCCCCAAACCCCCCCAAAAATCCCCAAAAAATAATTAAAAAATTTAAAAAATCGCCAAAAAACCCCAAAAAATCGCCAGAAAATTCCCTAAAAAAATCCCTAAAAATCCCCAAATGTCCCAAAATCTTGGGAATTCAGCCCAATCTCACCCTGGAAGTCGGGGGGCAGCACCACCAGGACCCAAAAATCACCAAATCCACCCAAAAAATAATCAAAAAATCAAATTAAATCCCCCAAAAAATCCCTAAAAAATTCCCAAAAAATCCCAAATGCCCCAAAATCGCGGGATTTCGGCCCAAACTCACCCTGGAAGTCGGCGGGCAGCGCCACCTGCGGCCCCCCGGGCCCGGCCGGGCCCCCCGGCTGCAGCCGCAGCTCGCCGGGGCCGTAGGAGCCCGAGCGGAAATTCAGCGAGCAGTTCTGCCAGTCGAACGGGAAGTGCGACACCTGCGGCCCAAAATCCCCGGAATTCAGCCCAAAATCGGCACCGAAAAATCCCGGGTTTCCAGAGGAAAAAAACCCTGAAAAAACCCAAAAATACCCCAAAAAAGCCCCAAAAATCCTGAAAATAACCCTAAAAATGCCTGGGAAATGCTCCAAAATCTCTGGAAAAAACCCAAAATCACCAGAATTCACCCCAAAATCAGCCATGAAAAATCCTGCGTTCCTGGAGAAAAAAATTCCACAAAAATCCCTGAATAAAATCCCAAAAATGCCCCAAAACATCGGGGAAAATGGCCCAAAATCCTTGAAAAAACCCCCAAATCAGTAGAATTCACCCCAAAATCAGCTACCAAAAAATTGGGGGTTTCCAGAGGCCAAAATACCCCCAAAATCATGGAGAAAAAACTCAAAAATGCCCCAAAATCCCTCAAAAATCCCATAAAAATCCCTGAAAAATGCCCCAAAATCCCTGAAAAAAACCCCAAAAATACCCCAAAATCCCTCAAAAATTCCCCAAAATCCCCAGAATTCAGCCCAAAATCAGCACCGAAAAATTGCAGGTTGCTGGAGGCCCAAAATACCCTAAAAATCCCTGATAAAACCTCAAAAATGACCCAAAACACCTGGAAAATGCCCCAAAATCCCTGAAAAATGGCCCTAAATCCAAGAAAAAAACCCCAAAATCATCAGAATTCAGCCCAAAATCAGCCAAGAAAAATCCTGGGTTGCTGGAGCAAAAAATGCCACAAAAATACCTGAAAAAAAAACCCCAAAAATGCCCCAAAAAAATCCCTGGGGAAAAAAAAAAAAAAAAAGACCCAAAATCCCTGGAAAATGGCCCAAAATCCCGAAAAAAAACCCCCAAAATCATCAGAATTCAGCCCAAAATCGGCCCTGAAAAATTGTGGGTTTCCAGAGGAAAAAAATCCCAAAAAAATCCCCAAAAAAACCCCAAAAGTACCCCAAAAATGCCCCAAAAATCCCTGAAAATAACCCTAAAAGTCCCTGGAAAATGCTCCAAAATCTCTGAAAAAAACCCAAAATCCCCAGAATTCAGCCCAAAATCGGCCACAAAAAATCCCAGGTTCCTGGAGGAAAAAAATCCCCGAACAAAACAAAAAAAAATCCCTTTTAACCCCAAAAAAAGCCTTTAAAAACCCCAAAAAATCCCTAAAAACCCCCAAAAATCCCTTTAAAAGCCCCAAATCTCTTTTAAAAAACCCAAAAAAATCCCTTTAAAAAATCTCCAAAATCCCTAAAAATCCCCCCCAAAAAATCCCTTTAAAAAACCCTAAAAAACCCCTTTAAAATAAAAAAAAATCCCTTTAAAAATCCATTTTAAAAATCCCTTTAAAAAACCCAAAAATCCATAAAAAACCAAAAAAAAATCCCTTAAACCGCCCCCCTAAAAAATCCCTTTAAAAACCCCCCCAAAATCCCTTCAAATATCTCTAAAAATCCCTTTAGAAAATCCAAAACATAATCCCTTTAAAAAATCCCTTTAAAACCCCCCAAAAAACCCCAAAAAATCCTTAAAAAACCCTAAAAAATCCCTTTAAAAACCCCCAAAAATCCTTAAAAAAAACCCCAAATCTCTTTTAAAAATCCCCTCTAAAAACCCCCCAAAAAATCCCTTTAAAACCCAAAAAGTCCTTTAAAAAATCCCTAAAATCCCTTTAAAACCCCCAAAAATCCTTTTTAAAAAATCCCTAAAATCCCTTTAAAAATCCCTTTAAAAACCCCAAAAATCCCTTTAAAAACCCCCCAAAAATCCCGAAAAAACCAAAAAATCCCTAGGAAAAAACCCAAAAAATCCCTTAAAAAAAAAATCCCTTTAAAAACCCCAAAAATCCCTTTAAAAATCCCTTTAAAAACCCCAAATCTCGTTTAAAAAAACCCCAAAAATCCCTTTCAAAACCCCAAAAATACAAAAAAAATCCCTAAAAAACCCCCAAAAAATCCCTTTAAAACCCCCCCAAATCTCTTTTAAAAAAACCCCCAAAAAATCCCTTTAAAACAACAAAAAATCGTTTAAAAAATCCCTAAAATCCCTTTTAAACCCCACAAAAAACCCCAGAAATTCCTTTGAAAAAACCCCAAAAAAATCCCTAAAAAAAATCCCAAAAAATCCTTTAAAAACCCCAAAAATCCCTTTAAAAATCCCTTTAAAAACCCCAAATCTCGTTTAAAAAAAACCCAAATCTCGTTTAAAAAAACCCCAAAAATACAAAAAAAATCCCAAAAAACCCCCAAAAATCCTTTAAAATCCCAAAAAAATCCCCAAAAAATCCCCCAAAGCCCCCCAAACCCCCCCCAAATCCCCGAAAATTCCCAATTTTTCCCCAAATCCCCAAATTGGGGTGAATTTTGGGGTGTTTGGGGCTGACCCGGATGGGGGCAGCGGCTGCGGAAGAGCGCCGGGGGTCTCCAGGTGACGGCGCCGTCGGGGCTGACGATGGCCCGGACCCCCAGGGACACCCCGAACTCGCCGTCGTTGCTGGGGGGAAAGGGACAAAAAATGGGAAAAGCTGGAAAAAAACTCAAAAAAATCCAAAATTTAAAAAAAAAAAAAACCCACAAAAAACAAAAAAAAAACCTAAAAAACCCAAATAAAATACATCAAACACCCCCCAAAAAACCAAAAAAAAACCCCTAAAAAACACTAAAAAAACCAAAAAAAACCACCCAAAAATCACCTCAAAAAACCCCAAAAGCCACCCCAAAAGACCCAAATAAAGCATGCAAAAAAAACCCCAAAAACTGCCCCAAACCCCCCAAAATCCTCCCAAAAAACCACCCCAGAACCCTCCTCAAGAATCCAAAAACCCAAAAAAAATTTCCCCCAAAAAACACCCCAGAAACCCCAAAAACCATCCCAAAAATTCCCCCAAAAAAAACACCCTAAAACCACCCCAAAAAACCCCAAAATACCTCCCCCAAAAAACCCAAAAAAAGCCGAAAATCCCCCAAAAAAACCACACCAAATAACCCAAAACCACAAAAAAAACCCCCAAAAAACCCCCAAAAAAACCCAAAAAACCACCTCAAAAACCACAAAACCCACCCCCAAAAAACCCAAAACCCCCAAAACCGCCCCAAAATACCCGAAAAACCTAAAAAAAAAAATGTCCCCAAATTATCCCCAAAATCCCTCCAAACTCGCCGTCGTTGCTGGGGAGGGGGAAAGGGACAAAAAAAGGGAAAAGCTGGAAAAAGAACTCAAACAAATCCAAAATTTAAAAAAAAAAACACAAAAAACCAAAAAAAAATCAAATAAAATACCTCAAAACCCCCCAAAAACACTCCAAAAAACAAACAAAAAAAAAACCCCCCAAAAATCACCTCAAAAAACCCCAAAAAACCCCAAAGAAACCACGCAAAAAAACCCCCAAAAACCCAAAAAAAGCACACAAAACCCCTCCCCGAAACTACCCCAAAAGCCCCCAAAATCCTCCCAAAAACCCACCCCAAAAACCCAGAAAGAACCACCCCAAATTCCCCCCCAAGAATCCAAAATCCCGAAAAAAATACCCCAAAAACCACCCCAAAAACCACCCCAAAATCCCCCCAAAAAAAGCGAAAAATCCCCCAAAAAACACCCCCAAAACCCCAAAAACCATCCCAAAAATCCCCCCAAAAAACACCCCAAAAACCCTGAAAAACCACCCCAAAAACACCAAAAATTGCCCCAAAATACCACCCCCAAAAAACACAAAAAACGCCAAAAATCCCCCAAAAAAACCACACCAAATAACCCAAAACCACAAAAAAAAAACCAAAAAAACCCAAAAAACCACCCCCAAAAAACCCAAAACCGCCCCAAAATACCCGAAAAACCTAAAAAAAAAATTTCCCCAAATTATCCCCGAAATCGCCCCGAACTCGCCGTCGTTGCTGGGGGGGGGAAAAAGGGACAAAAAAAGGGAAAAGCTGAAAAAAGAACTCAAATAAATCCAATATTTAAAAAAAAAAAAACCACAAAAAAAAACCAAAAAAAAATAAAATAAAATACCTCAAAACCCCCCAAAAAACCCCCCAAAAACACTCAAAAACCCCAAAAAAAAAACCCCCCAAAAATCACCTCAAAAAACCCCAAAAGCCACCCCAAAAAACCCAAAATAAACCACGCAAAAAAACCCCCCAAAAACCCAAAAAAAGCACACAAAACCCCCCCCCCGAAACTACCCCAAAAGCCCCCAAAATCCTGCCAAAAACCCACCCCAAAAACCCAGAAAGAACCACCCCAAATTCCCCCCCAAGAATCCAAAAACCCGAAAAAAATACCCCAAAAACCACCCCAAAATCCCCCCAAAAAAGCGAAAAATCCCCCCAAAAAACACCCCCAAAAACCATCCCAAAAATCCCCCAAAAAAACCCCAAAAACCCCCCAAAAAACCCAAAACCACAAAAAAGCCCCACCCCAAAACCCCTGAAAAAACCACCCCAAAAACACCAAAAATTGCCCCAAAATACCACCCCCATAAAACCCAAAAAAAGCCGAAAATCCCCCAAAAAAACCACACCAAATAACCCAAAACCACAAAAAAAACCCCAAAAAAACCCAAAAAACCACCTCAAAAACCACAAAACCCACCCCCCAAAAACCTCAAAAAACCACCCCCAAAAAACCCAAAACCACCCTGAAATACCCGAAAAACCTAAAAAAAAAATTTCCCCAAATTATCCCAAAATCGCCCCGAACTCGCCGTCGTTGCTGGGGGGGGGGGGGGGGGGGGGGAAGGGACAAAAAAAGGGAAAAGCTGAAAAAAGAACTCAAATAAATCCAATATTTAAAAAAAAAAAAAAAACAGAAAAAACCAAAAAAAAATCAAATAAAATACATCAAACACCCCCCAAAAAAACAAACAAAAAAAACCCCTAAAAAACACTCAAAAAACCTAAAAAAAACCACCCAAAAATCCCCCCAAAAACCACCCAAAAAATTCCCAAAAATTCCCAGAAAATTCCCAAATTTTCCCAAAATCCCCTGAATTTGCCCCAAATCTCCCCGTACTTGTTCTCCAGCCCCACATCTGGCAGCCAGATGTGCCCTTAAATCCCCAAAATCACCCAAAATTCCCCAAAAAATCACCCAAAAATCCCAGAAAACTCCCCAAAACCACAAAAAAATCCCAGAAAACTCCCAAATTTTCCCAAAATCCCCTGAATTTGCCCCAAATCTCCCCGTACTTGTTGGCCAGCCCCACATCTGGCAGCCAGATGTGCCCTTAAATCCTCAAAATCACCCAAAATTCCCCAAAAAATCCCCCAAAAATCCCAGAAAATTCCCCAAAACCACAAAAAAATCCCAGAAAACTCCCAAATTTTCCCAAAATTCCCGGAATTTGACCCAAACTTCCCCATACTTCTTGTCCAGCCCCACATCTAGCAGCCAGATGTGCCCCCAAAACCCCCAAAAATCCCCAAAAAATCCCAGAAAAATAAAAAAAAACCCAAGAAAATCACCCAAAATCCCAGAAAACTCCCGAATTTTCCCAAAACCGCCGGAATTTCCCCCAAATTTCCCGTACTTGTTGTCCAGCCCCCACATCTAGCAGCCAGATGTGCCCCCAAACCCCCAAAATCCCCAAAAAATCCCAGAAAAATTAAAAAAAATCCCAAGAAAATCACCCAAAAATCCCAGAAAACTCCCGAATTTTCCCAAAACCGCCGGAATTTGCCCCAAATCCGGCCGTACTTGTTGTCCAGCCCCACATCTGGCAGCCAGATGTGCCCCCAAAACCCCAAAAATCAAAAAAAAATCCCAAAAAATCACCCAAAAATCCCAGAAAACTCCTAAAATTTCCCAGAAAATCCCAGAAAATTTCCCAAATTTTCCCAAAACCACCGGAATTTGCCCCAAACGCGGCCGTACTTGTTGTCCAGCCCCACATCTGGCAGCCAGATGTGCTGGGCCGGCAGCCGCAGCGCCGCCACCCCCCCCGTGCTGCCGGGGGTCCCAGGAGAGCCGGGGTCGCGCCAGCTCTGGGAAAACGGGGAAAAAAATCCAACTTTGGGAAAATTCCAACCAAAAACCCCAACTCCTGAAAATGTGTCCCAAAAAACCCCAATTCCATAAAATTTGCACGAAAAAACCCAAAATTTGCACAAAATTCGCACTAAAAACTCAAAGGTTTCTGAAAATTTGCACAAAAAAACCTAAAAATTTTATCAAATTCTTGCAGAAAACCCCAAAATCCCTGAAAATTTGCACCAAAAACCCCAAAATTCCATGAAATTCATGCAAAATACCCAAATATTCTTGAAAATCTGCACAAAAAACCCCAAAATTCACACCAAAAACCTAAAAATTCCTGAAATTTGCACCAAAAACCCAAAAATTCTTGAAAATTTGTGCAAAAAAACCCGAAAATTCCACAAAATTCACACACAACCTCTAAAAATTCCTGAAAATTCTCACAAAAAACCCAAAAATTCCGAAAAATCCACCCCCAAAATCCACACAATTCACCCCAAAACCCCCAAATTTCAGAAAATCCACACAAAAAAACCCAAAATTCCACAAAATCTGCCCCAAAACCCCCAAAATTTCACAAATTTTCCCAAATTTGCCCCAAATTTCCCAAATTCCCCGGAATTTGCCCCAATTCCCACCAGGTTCAGGTAAACTTTCGTCGTCATCTCCTCGTTCTTCTCATCCTGGGGAAAATTTGGGAATTTTTGGGGTTTTTGTGGATTTTTTTGGGATTTTTGGGGGTTTTGGGACCCCTCCCCCACCCAAAAAATCCCAAAAACCAAAAAAAGCAAAAAAAAAAACCCCAAAAATCCCTTCAAATTCCGCCCAAAATTCCCCAAAATCCCCCAAATTCACCCCCAAAAATCCCTTCAAATTCCGCCCAAAATTCCCCAAAATCCCCCCAAATTCACCCCCAAAAATCACAAAAATTCCCCCAAATTTCCCCAAATTCCCAAAAAGTTCCCAAATTGCCCCCCAAAATCTCTTTAAAAATCCCCCAAAATCCCTCAAAAAATCCCCAAAAATTCCCAAATTTTTCCCAAAATTCCCCCAAATTCCCCACATCTCCCCCAAATTCCCCAAATTTCCCCAAATTCCCCCAAAAATTCCCAAAATTCCCCCACAAAATCCCTTTAAAATACCCCAAAAATTAAAAAATCCCAAAAATTCCCCAAAATTCCCCCAAAATAAAAAAATCCCTAAAAAATCCCAAAAAAATCCCAAAAATTCCCAAAAAAATCCCAAAAATTCCCAAAAAAAAATCCCCAAAATACCTAAATTTTCCGCAAATTTTATCAAATTCCCCAAATTTCCACAAATTCCCCCAAAACCCCCAAATTTTCCCCAAATTTTCCCAAAATCCCCCAAATCCCCCAAATTTTCTCGAAATTTCCTGAAATCCCCCCAAACCCCCCCAAAATTCCCTTTAAAATCCCCCAAAAATAAAAAAAAAACCCTGAAAAATCCCCCAAAAGGTCCCAAATTTCCCCCAAAATCCCCAAATTTTCACAAAAATTCCCCAAAAATCTCACAAAAAAATCCCCCAAAATTCCCAAAAATTCCCTTTAAAATCCCCCCCAAATCCCTCGAAATCCCCAAAATTTCCCCAAAATTTTCGGATTTCCCCCAAATTTCCCCAAAATGTCCCAAATTTCCCAAAAATCTCCCCAAATTCCCCAAAATTCCCCAAAATTTCCTCAAATTTCCCAAAAATTCCCAAATTTCTCCCAAAATTCCCTTTAAAATCCCCCCAAAATTAAAAAAACCCGAAAAATCAAAAAAAATCCCAAAAATTCCCCAAATTCCCCCAAATCCCCCCAAAATCCCCAAAAAAATCCCAAAAATTAAAAAAAAAAATTCCAAAAACTCCAAAATTCTCCAAATTCGCCCAAATTTCTCCCAAAAATCCTTTTAAAATCCCCAAAATCCCTTTAAAATCATCCAAAAATCCCCCAAAAACCCCCAGAATTCCCAAAATTTCCCAAAATATTCCCCAAATCCCCAAATTTTCCCCAAACTTCCCCCAAATTTAGCAAATCCCCCCAAAATCCCTTTAAAATTCCTCAGAAATCCCCCCAAAAAATCAAAAAATTTCCCTAAAAATCTCAGAAAAATCCCCAAATTTCCCCGAATTTCCCCAAAATGTCCCAAAATCCCCCAAATTTCCCCAAAATGTCCCAAATTTCCCCCGAATTTCCCCCAAATTTTCCCAATTTCCCCCCAATTTCCCCCAATCCCATACCAGCCCCACGAGCTGCGCCAGCTCCAGCCCCACCGAGACCAGCACGGGGCCCCCCCCGGGCGCCCCCGGCCGCACCCCGGCCCACCCGGTACCGCCCCAGCAGCGACCCCGAGAGAGAGCACAGCCCTGGGAGACAATTAATTAATTAATCCTTAATTAATTACGGTCATTAAATGGGGAAAAACGCAAAAAAAATGGGATTAAATTCGATTAAAATGGGATAAAATGGGAATCCAGCCCCAAATCCCCGCCCGGTACCGCCCCAGCAGCGACCCCGACAGCGAGCAGAGCCCTGGGAGACAATTAATTAATTAATCCTTAATTAATTACGGTCATTAAATGGGGAAAAACGCAAAAAAAAATGGATTAAATTCGATTAAAATGGGATAAAATGGGATAAAATGGGATAAAAATGGGAATCCAGCCCAAAATTCCCAACCCAGGAGGGAGCAGAGCCCTGGGGGGTGATTAATTAATTAATCCTTAATTAATTATATTGATTAAAACAAAAAAATCCCCCAAAAATGGGATTAAATTCAATTAAAATGGGATAAAATGGGATAAAATGGATAAAAATGGGATAAAAATGGGAATCCAGCCCAAAATTCCCAACCCAGGAGGGAGCAGAGCCCTGGGGGGTGATTAATTAATTAATCCTTAATTAATTATATTGATTAAAACAAAAAAAATCCCCATAAAAATGGGATTAAATTCAATTAAAATGGGATAAAATGGGATAAAATGGGATAAAAATGGGAATCCAGCCCAAAATTCCCAACCCAGGAGGGAGCAGAGCCCTGGGGGATCATTAATTAATTAATCGTTAATTAATTACAGTGATTAAATGGGAAAAAATCCCCAAAAAATGGGATTAAATGGAATAAAAATGGGATTAAATGGGATAAAAATGGGATAAAAATGGGAATCCAGCCCAAAATTCCCAACCCAGGAGGGAGCAGAGCCCTGGGGGATCATTAATTAATTAATCCTTAATTAATTACAGTGATTAAATGGGAAAAATCCCCAAAAAATGGGATTAAATGGAATAAAAATGGATTAAATGGGATAAAAATGGGAATCCAGCCCAAAATTCCCGGCCCGGGAGGGAGCAGAGCCCGGGGATAATGAGCTAATTAATTAATTAATCCTTAAGTAATTACACCCATTACATGGGTTTTTAAGGGGGGGGTTGGGGAGGGGTCCCGGGGAAGTTTTGGGGTGAATCCGGGGGGTTTTGGGGGTCCCTCGGGGGGGGAATTTTGGGAGGAATTTTTGGGGTTTGGGGTTCCCGGGGGAATTTTTGGGGGTCCCGAGGGGATTTTGGGTCAATTTTGGGCATTTTGAGAGTCCCGGGGGGGATTTCGGGGTTTTTTAGGGGAGGGGTCCCGGGGGGTTTTTGGGGTGAATCCGGGGGGTTTTGGGGTCGCTCGGGGGGGGATTTTGGGGGGAATTTTTGGGATTTTGGGGGTCCCGGGGTGAATTTTGGGGCAGTTTTGGGGAGTTTTGGGGGTCCGGGGGGATTTTTTGGGGAGGGGTCCCGCGGGGTTTTTGGGGTGAATCCGGGGGGTTTTGGGGTCGCTCGGGGGGTACCGGGCTCCGCGAGGAGGAGGAGGAGGAGGAGGAGGAAGGCGCGGGGGGCTCCGAGCGCCCGCGCGGCCATGGCCGGAGTGGGGGAGGGGCGGGGGGGAGTGGGGGAGGGGCGAGGGGGAGTGGGGGAGGGGCGGCCGCACCTGCTCCGGATGTGGGGGAGGGGAAAGGAAAAAAAAAAAAAAAGGGGGGGGGGGAATTCCGCCCCTCCCCCACCCCCCCCCGGAATTGACCCGGGAATGACCCCGGCCCCTCCCCCACCCTGGAATGGGAGGGAAAAACACGAAATTGACCCAAAATTGACTCAAAAAACTCAAAATTGACCCAAAATTTACTGGAAAAAACACGAAATTGACCCGAAATTGACACAAAAAACCCCAAAATTGACCCAAAATTTACTGGAAAAAACACGAAATTGACCCAAAATTGACACAAAAAATCCCAAAATTGACCCAAAATTGACTGGAAAAAACACGAAATTGACCCAAAATTGAGTGGGAAAAAAACCAAAATTGAACCAGAATTGACTCAGACCAAAATTGACCAAAATTGACTCAAAAAAACCCAAAATTGACCCAAAATGTACTGGAAAAAAACGAAATTGACCCAAAATTGAGTGGAAAAAACCCAAAATTGACCTAAAATTGGGTGAAAAAACCGAAATTGACCCAAAGTGACTCAAAATTGACTCCAAAAAGCCAAAATTGACCCAAAATTGACTCAGAATTGACCCAAGACCCCAAATCAACTCAAAACCCCCAAAATTGACCCAAAATTGACCAAAACCCAGAAAACTGAACTCAGGACTTCCAAAATTGACCAAAACTGACCCAAAATTGACCAAAACTGACCCAAAAATTGACCAAAACTGACCCAAAATTGACCAAAACTGACCCAAAATTGACCAAACCCCCCCCAAATTGACTCAGAAATCCCAAAATTCTCCCACCCACCCCCAAATTTCTGCCCCCACCCCCAAATTCTCCCCCCAGACCCAAAATTTCCCCCAAATTGACGGAAAATGACCCAAATTGATGAAAATTGACCCAAATTGACCCAAAACCCCCCAAATTTGACCCAAAATTGACTCAGAATCCCAAAATTTGTCCCTCAACCCCAAAATTCTTCCCCAACCCCAAATTTCTGCCCCCACCCCCCCAAATTTGCCTCCCCAGACCCAAAATCCCCAAAATTTCCCTCAAAATCCCCAAATTTTCCCCCAAAATTTCCCCAAAATCCCTAAAATTGCCCCCAAAATCCCCAAAATTCTCCCCCACCCCCCAAAATCCCCAAATTTTCCCCCCAAAGCCCCAAAATTCCAAATTTTCCCCCAAATCCTCAAAATCCTCCCCCAAAATCCCCAAAAATTTCCCACAAAATCCCCCAAAATCCCCAAAATCCACAACATTTCCCCAAAATCCCCAAATTTTCCCCCAATTTTTCCCCAAAATCCCCAAATTTTCCCTAAAATCCCCAAATTTCCCCCAAATTTGCCCGAACTGCTCCGAACTGGTACAAACTGGTTTTTATTGAGGGGGCGGGGGCCAGGCCGTGCGGGCGGGGTGTCAATCATGCACAGAAAGGGGCGGGGCCTCGCCGGGTGGGCGGGGTTTATTGCTCTGGGTGGGCGGGGCTTGCACAGTGAGGGGTCGTACAAAAGGGGCGTGGTCAGGAGGGGGCGGGGCTTGTGGGGGGGGCTCGGGTCCCCACGTGCCCGGGGGGGGGTGGGGGGGGGGGGGGGATTTTGGGGGTTTTGGGGTTTTTTGGGGTCCCCCAGGGGGTCTCAGTGCAGGTTTGGGGGGGGGGGGGGATTTTGGGGGGAATTTTTGGGAATTTTTTCCTGATTTTTTGGGAATTTTTGTCCTGAATTTTGGGGATTTTTTTCCCTGAATTTTTGGGATTTTTTTTCCCTGAATTTTTGGTATTTTTTTCCTGAACTTCTGGGATTTTTTTTTCCCTGAATTTCTGGGATTTTTTTCATGAATTTTTGGGAGTTTTTTCATGAATTTTTAAGGTTTTTCTTCGTGGATTTTGGGGTTTTTCTTTGAGACTTTTTGGGATTTTTTTCCTGAATTTTTGGGATTTTTTTCCCCAGAATTTTTGAATTTTTTTCCCTGAATTTTGGGATTCTCTCTGAGATTTTTGGGGTTTTTTTCTGGGATTTTTTTTTTTCCTGAATTTTTTGGTTTTTTTTTTTTTTTTTTTTTTTTTTTGTGAATTTTTGGGGTTTTTTTCCTGAATTTTTGGGATTTTTTCCGTGGATTTTGGGGTTTTCTTCGGCGATTTTTGAGGTTTTTCTTCATGGATTTTTTGGTTTTTCTTCGAGGATTTTTGGGATTTTTTCCAGGGATTTTTGGGATTTTTCAGCAGGAATTTTTGGTAGGGTTTTTGCAGTGATTTTTTTGGGTTTTTCTTCGAGGATTTTTGGGTTTCTCTTCGTGGATTTTTGGGTTTTTTCAGCGATTTTTGAAGGTTTTTTTGCGGATTTCTAGGATTTTTCTTCAAGGATTTTTTTGGGTTTTCTTCATGGATTTTTGGGGTTTTTCTTTGTGGATTTTGGTGTTTTCCTCCGAGGATTTTTCAGGGTTTTTTCCAAGGACTTTTTTGGGATTTTTTCCAGGATTTTTGGCTTTTCTTCTGCGATTTTTGGGTTTTTACCTCGTGGATTTTAGGAGTTTTTCTTCTCTGATTTTCAGGATTTTTCTTTGGCGATTTTGGGAATTTTTTTCCAGGGATTTTTGGTATTTTCTTCGAGGATTTTGGGGGTTTTTCTTTGGCGAATTTTGTGGTTTTTCTTCAAGGATTTTTAAAGATTTTTTGTGGATTTTTGGGATTTTTCTTCAGCGATTTTTGGGATTTTTCTTCAAAGATTTTGGGGACTTTTTCAGGGATTTTTTGGGATTTTTCCAGGGATTTTTTGGGATTATTCCAGAGATATTTTTGGGGATTTTTTTCAGGGATTTTTTTGGGATTTTTGCAGAGATTTTTTTTTTTTTTTAAATTTTTCCAGGGATATTTTTTCAATTATTTTTTGGGGTTTTTCCAGGGATTTTTTGGGAATTTTTTCAAGGATTTTTTTTATTATTTTCTTTGGGGATTTTTTTTATATTTTTCCAAGGATTTTGGGGGGATTTTTCCAGGGATTTTTGAGGGATTTTTGAGGGATTTTTTGAGGGGTTTTTTTGGGGATTTTTGAGGGATTTTTTGGGATCTTTCCAGGGATTTTTGGGTTTTTTCGGGGTCCCCCCGGGGGTCTCAGTGCAGGTGTGATTTTTTTTTTTTTTTTTGGGGTGGGGGTCAGCTGGAGGTCACAGGTCAGAGGTCACAGCTCCGAGGTCGCAGCTCCCAGGTCCGGCCGGGCGGGGTCAAAGGTCACCGGGGGGCGGGGTCGCCGGCGGGGGAGGGGTCCCCGGGGGTGGGGGAGGGGTCCCGGGGGGCTCCTCGACCTCGTGCAGGGACGGCTCCCGGTACAGCGCCACTGTGGGGGAGGGGCGGCGTCAGTGGACCCCTCCCCCAACCGAGGGGGGGAGGGAGCCCCGGATTGCACCCAAAATTCACAAAAATTTCATCAAATTTCACTCAGATTTCACAAAAAATTCACCCAAATTCCACCGAAAATTCAGCCAAAATTCATTCAGATTTCACTCAAAATTCACCCAAAATTCACTCAAAATTACCTCAAATTTCACCTAAAATTCATCCAAATTCCACCCAAAATTCAGCCAAAATTCACTCAGATTTCACTCAAAAAATCACTCAAAATTCTCTCAAATTTCAGACAAAATTCATTCAAATTCCACCCAAAATTAACTCAAAATTCACCCAAAATTCATCCAAATTCCACCCAAAAATTCACTCAAAATTCAGCCAAAATTCATCCAAATTTCACTCAAATTCTGCCCAAAATTCACTCAAATCCTGCCCAAAATTTCACTCAGATTTCATCCAAAATTCACCCAAATTTCATCCAAATTCCACCCAAAATTCACCCAAATTTAATCCAAATTTCACTTGAATTTCACACAAAAGTCACCCAAATTCCACCCAAAATTCACTCAAATCCTGCCCCAAAATCATCAAATTTTCACTCAGATTTCCCCCAAATTTCACCCCAAACCCCCTCCCCGGTCACTCCCAGCCCATCCCAAGGGATTTTGGGGTCCCCACTCCCAATTTTTGGGTCCCAAACCCCAATTTTGTGTCCACAATCCAAATTTTGGGTTCCAAATCCCTGATTTTGGGTTCAAATCCTCGATTTTTGGGTACCAAACTCCAATTTTTGGGGTTCAAGTCCCCGATTTAAGTTCAAAATCCCCGATTGATCTTCAAATCACTGATTTACCTTACACATCCCCGATTTTGGGTCTGAAACCCCAATTTTTGGGTCCCTAATCCCAATTTTTGGGTTCCAAACCCCGGATTTGGTCACAAATTCCAGATTGACCTACCAAATCCCTGAATTACCTCACAAATCCCTGATTTTGGGTCAGAAACACCAACTTTTGGGTCTCAAACCCCAATTTTTTGGCTCCAAATCCCCAATTTTTGAGTTAAAATCCCTAATTTTGGGTCCAAATCCCTGATTTTTGGGTGCCAAACTCCAATTTTTGGGGTTCAAGTCCCCGATTTCGTTTCCCAGTCCCCAATTTAAGTTCAAAATCCCCGATTGATCCTCAAATCATCGATTTACCTTACAAATCCCAATTTTTGGGTCTGAAACCCCAATTTTTAGGTTCCAAACCCCAATTTT
>NW_026989978.1:0-72076 GCF_036417665.1 Passer domesticus | reverse complement strand
ACCCTAACCCTAACCCTAACCCTAACCCTAACCCTAACCCTAACCCTAACCCTAACCCTAACCCTAACCCTAACCCTAACCCTAACCCTAACCCTAACCCTAACCCTAACCCTAACCCTAACCCTAACCCTAACCCTAACCCTAACCCTAACCCTAACCCTAACCCTAACCCTAACCCTAACCCTAACCCTAACCCTAACCCTAACCCTAACCCTAACCCTAACCCTAACCCTAACCCTAACCCTAACCCTAACCCTAACCCTAACCCTAACCCTAACCCTAACCCTAACCCTAACCCTAACCCTAACCCTAACCCTAACCCTAACCCTAACCCTAACCCTAACCCTAACCCTAACCCTAACCCTAACCCTAACCCTAACCCTAACCCTAACCCTAACCCTAACCCTAACCCTAACCCTAACCCTAACCCTAACCCTAACCCTAACCCTAACCCTAACCCTAACCCTAACCCTAACCCTAACCCTAACCCTAACCCTAACCCTAACCCTAACCCTAACCCTAACCCTAACCCTAACCCTAACCCTAACCCTAACCCTAACCCTAACCCTAACCCTAACCCTAACCCTAACCCTAACCCTAACCCTAACCCTAACCCTAACCCTAACCCTAACCCTAACCCTAACCCTAACCCTAACCCTAACCCTAACCCTAACCCTAACCCTAACCCTAACCCTAACCCTAACCCTAACCCTAACCCTAACCCTAACCCTAACCCTAACCCTAACCCTAACCCTAACCCTAACCCTAACCCTAACCCTAACCCTAACCCTAACCCTAACCCTAACCCTAACCCTAACCCTAACCCTAACCCTAACCCTAACCCTAACCCTAACCCTAACCCTAACCCTAACCCTAACCCTAACCCTAACCCTAACCCTAACCCTAACCCTAACCCTAACCCTAACCCTAACCCTAACCCTAACCCTAACCCTAACCCTAACCCTAACCCTAACCCTAACCCTAACCCTAACCCTAACCCTAACCCTAACCCTAACCCTAACCCTAACCCTAACCCTAACCCTAACCCTAACCCTAACCCTAACCCTAACCCTAACCCTAACCCTAACCCTAACCCTAACCCTAACCCTAACCCTAACCCTAACCCTAACCCTAACCCTAACCCTAACCCTAACCCTAACCCTAACCCTAACCCTAACCCTAACCCTAACCCTAACCCTAACCCTAACCCTAACCCTAACCCTAACCCTAACCCTAACCCTAACCCTAACCCTAACCCTAACCCTAACCCTAACCCTAACCCTAACCCTAACCCTAACCCTAACCCTAACCCTAACCCTAACCCTAACCCTAACCCTAACCCTAACCCTAACCCTAACCCTAACCCTAACCCTAACCCTAACCCTAACCCTAACCCTAACCCTAACCCTAACCCTAACCCTAACCCTAACCCTAACCCTAACCCTAACCCTAACCCTAACCCTAACCCTAACCCTAACCCTAACCCTAACCCTAACCCTAACCCTAACCCTAACCCTAACCCTAACCCTAACCCTAACCCTAACCCTAACCCTAACCCTAACCCTAACCCTAACCCTAACCCTAACCCGAACCCTAACCCTAACCCTAACCCTAACCCTAACCCTAACCCTAACCCTAACCCTAACCCTAACCCTAACCCTAACCCTAACCCTAACCCTAACCCTAACCCTAACCCTAACCCTAACCCTAACCCTAACCCTAACCCTAACCCTAACCCTAACCCTAACCCTAACCCTAACCCTAACCCTAACCCTAACCCTAACCCTAACCCTAACCCTAACCCTAACCCTAACCCTAACCCTAACCCTAACCCTAACCCTAACCCTAACCCTAACCCTAACCCTAACCCTAACCCTAACCCTAACCCTAACCCTAACCCTAACCCTAACCCTAACCCTAACCCTAACCCTAACCCTAACCCTAACCCTAACCCTAACCCTAACCCTAACCCTAACCCTAACCCTAACCCTAACCCTAACCCTAACCCTAACCCTAACCCTAACCCTAACCCTAACCCTAACCCTAACCCTAACCCTAACCCTAACCCTAACCCTAACCCTAACCCTAACCCTAACCCTAACCCTAACCCTAACCCTAACCCTAACCCTAACCCTAACCCTAACCCTAACCCTAACCCTAACCCTAACCCTAACCCTAACCCTAACCCTAACCCTAACCCTAACCCTAACCCTAACCCTAACCCTAACCCTAACCCTAACCCTAACCCTAACCCTAACCCTAACCCTAACCCTAACCCTAACCCTAACCCTAACCCTAACCCTAACCCTAACCCTAACCCTAACCCTAACCCTAACCCTAACCCTAACCCTAACCCTAACCCTAACCCTAACCCTAACCCTAACCCTAACCCTAACCCTAACCCTAACCCTAACCCTAACCCTAACCCTAACCCTAACCCTAACCCTAACCCTAACCCTAACCCTAACCCTAACCCTAACCCTAACCCTAACCCTAACCCTAACCCTAACCCTAACCCTAACCCTAACCCTAACCCTAACCCTAACCCTAACCCTAACCCTAACCCTAACCCTAACCCTAACCCTAACCCTAACCCTAACCCTAACCCTAACCCTAACCCTAACCCTAACCCTAACCCTAACCCTAACCCTAACCCTAACCCTAACCCTAACCCTAACCCTAACCCTAACCCTAACCCTAACCCTAACCCTAACCCTAACCCTAACCCTAACCCTAACCCTAACCCTAACCCTAACCCTAACCCTAACCCTAACCCTAACCCTAACCCTAACCCTAACCCTAACCCTAACCCTAACCCTAACCCTAACCCTAACCCTAACCCTAACCCTAACCCTAACCCTAACCCTAACCCTAACCCTAACCCTAACCCTAACCCTAACCCTAACCCTAACCCTAACCCTAACCCTAACCCTAACCCTAACCCTAACCCTAACCCTAACCCTAACCCTAACCCTAACCCTAACCCTAACCCTAACCCTAACCCTAACCCTAACCCTAACCCTAACCCTAACCCTAACCCTAACCCTAACCCTAACCCTAACCCTAACCCTAACCCTAACCCTAACCCTAACCCTAACCCTAACCCTAACCCTAACCCTAACCCTAACCCTAACCCTAACCCTAACCCTAACCCTAACCCTAACCCTAACCCTAACCCTAACCCTAACCCTAACCCTAACCCTAACCCTAACCCTAACCCTAACCCTAACCCTAACCCTAACCCTAACCCTAACCCTAACCCTAACCCTAACCCTAACCCTAACCCTAACCCTAACCCTAACCCTAACCCTAACCCTAACCCTAACCCTAACCCTAACCCTAACCCTAACCCTAACCCTAACCCTAACCCTAACCCTAACCCTAACCCTAACCCTAACCCTAACCCTAACCCTAACCCTAACCCTAACCCTAACCCTAACCCTAACCCTAACCCTAACCCTAACCCTAACCCTAACCCTAACCCTAACCCTAACCCTAACCCTAACCCTAACCCTAACCCTAACCCTAACCCTAACCCTAACCCTAACCCTAACCCTAACCCTAACCCTAACCCTAACCCTAACCCTAACCCTAACCCTAACCCTAACCCTAACCCTAACCCTAACCCTAACCCTAACCCTAACCCTAACCCTAACCCTAACCCTAACCCTAACCCTAACCCTAACCCTAACCCTAACCCTAACCCTAACCCTAACCCTAACCCTAACCCTAACCCTAACCCTAACCCTAACCCTAACCCTAACCCTAACCCTAACCCTAACCCTAACCCTAACCCTAACCCTAACCCTAACCCTAACCCTAACCCTAACCCTAACCCTAACCCTAACCCTAACCCTAACCCTAACCCTAACCCTAACCCTAACCCTAACCCTAACCCTAACCCTAACCCTAACCCTAACCCTAACCCTAACCCTAACCCTAACCCTAACCCTAACCCTAACCCTAACCCTAACCCTAACCCTAACCCTAACCCTAACCCTAACCCTAACCCTAACCCTAACCCTAACCCTAACCCTAACCCTAACCCTAACCCTAACCCTAACCCTAACCCTAACCCTAACCCTAACCCTAACCCTAACCCTAACCCTAACCCTAACCCTAACCCTAACCCTAACCCTAACCCTAACCCTAACCCTAACCCTAACCCTAACCCTAACCCTAACCCTAACCCTAACCCTAACCCTAACCCTAACCCTAACCCTAACCCTAACCCTAACCCTAACCCTAACCCTAACCCTAACCCTAACCCTAACCCTAACCCTAACCCTAACCCTAACCCTAACCCTAACCCTAACCCTAACCCTAACCCTAACCCTAACCCTAACCCTAACCCTAACCCTAACCCTAACCCTAACCCTAACCCTAACCCTAACCCTAACCCTAACCCTAACCCTAACCCTAACCCTAACCCTAACCCTAACCCTAACCCTAACCCTAACCCTAACCCTAACCCTAACCCTAACCCTAACCCTAACCCTAACCCTAACCCTAACCCTAACCCTAACCCTAACCCTAACCCTAACCCTAACCCTAACCCTAACCCTAACCCTAACCCTAACCCTAACCCTAACCCTAACCCTAACCCTAACCCTAACCCTAACCCTAACCCTAACCCTAACCCTAACCCTAACCCTAACCCTAACCCTAACCCTAACCCTAACCCTAACCCTAACCCTAACCCTAACCCTAACCCTAACCCTAACCCTAACCCTAACCCTAACCCTAACCCTAACCCTAACCCTAACCCTAACCCTAACCCTAACCCTAACCCTAACCCTAACCCTAACCCTAACCCTAACCCTAACCCTAACCCTAACCCTAACCCTAACCCTAACCCTAACCCTAACCCTAACCCTAACCCTAACCCTAACCCTAACCCTAACCCTAACCCTAACCCTAACCCTAACCCTAACCCTAACCCTAACCCTAACCCTAACCCTAACCCTAACCCTAACCCTAACCCTAACCCTAACCCTAACCCTAACCCTAACCCTAACCCTAACCCTAACCCTAACCCTAACCCTAACCCTAACCCTAACCCTAACCCTAACCCTAACCCTAACCCTAACCCTAACCCTAACCCTAACCCTAACCCTAACCCTAACCCTAACCCTAACCCTAACCCTAACCCTAACCCTAACCCTAACCCTAACCCTAACCCTAACCCTAACCCTAACCCTAACCCTAACCCTAACCCTAACCCTAACCCTAACCCTAACCCTAACCCTAACCCTAACCCTAACCCTAACCCTAACCCTAACCCTAACCCTAACCCTAACCCTAACCCTAACCCTAACCCTAACCCTAACCCTAACCCTAACCCTAACCCTAACCCTAACCCTAACCCTAACCCTAACCCTAACCCTAACCCTAACCCTAACCCTAACCCTAACCCTAACCCTAACCCTAACCCTAACCCTAACCCTAACCCTAACCCTAACCCTAACCCTAACCCTAACCCTAACCCTAACCCTAACCCTAACCCTAACCCTAACCCTAACCCTAACCCTAACCCTAACCCTAACCCTAACCCTAACCCTAACCCTAACCCTAACCCTAACCCTAACCCTAACCCTAACCCTAACCCTAACCCTAACCCTAACCCTAACCCTAACCCTAACCCTAACCCTAACCCTAACCCTAACCCTAACCCTAACCCTAACCCTAACCCTAACCCTAACCCTAACCCTAACCCTAACCCTAACCCTAACCCTAACCCTAACCCTAACCCTAACCCTAACCCTAACCCTAACCCTAACCCTAACCCTAACCCTAACCCTAACCCTAACCCTAACCCTAACCCTAACCCTAACCCTAACCCTAACCCTAACCCTAACCCTAACCCTAACCCTAACCCTAACCCTAACCCTAACCCTAACCCTAACCCTAACCCTAACCCTAACCCTAACCCTAACCCTAACCCTAACCCTAACCCTAACCCTAACCCTAACCCTAACCCTAACCCTAACCCTAACCCTAACCCTAACCCTAACCCTAACCCTAACCCTAACCCTAACCCTAACCCTAACCCTAACCCTAACCCTAACCCTAACCCTAACCCTAACCCTAACCCTAACCCTAACCCTAACCCTAACCCTAACCCTAACCCTAACCCTAACCCTAACCCTAACCCTAACCCTAACCCTAACCCTAACCCTAACCCTAACCCTAACCCTAACCCTAACCCTAACCCTAACCCTAACCCTAACCCTAACCCTAACCCTAACCCTAACCCTAACCCTAACCCTAACCCTAACCCTAACCCTAACCCTAACCCTAACCCTAACCCTAACCCTAACCCTAACCCTAACCCTAACCCTAACCCTAACCCTAACCCTAACCCTAACCCTAACCCTAACCCTAACCCTAACCCTAACCCTAACCCTAACCCTAACCCTAACCCTAACCCTAACCCTAACCCTAACCCTAACCCTAACCCTAACCCTAACCCTAACCCTAACCCTAACCCTAACCCTAACCCTAACCCTAACCCTAACCCTAACCCTAACCCTAACCCTAACCCTAACCCTAACCCTAACCCTAACCCTAACCCTAACCCTAACCCTAACCCTAACCCTAACCCTAACCCTAACCCTAACCCTAACCCTAACCCTAACCCTAACCCTAACCCTAACCCTAACCCTAACCCTAACCCTAACCCTAACCCTAACCCTAACCCTAACCCTAACCCTAACCCTAACCCTAACCCTAACCCTAACCCTAACCCTAACCCTAACCCTAACCCTAACCCTAACCCTAACCCTAACCCTAACCCTAACCCTAACCCTAACCCTAACCCTAACCCTAACCCTAACCCTAACCCTAACCCTAACCCTAACCCTAACCCTAACCCTAACCCTAACCCTAACCCTAACCCTAACCCTAACCCTAACCCTAACCCTAACCCTAACCCTAACCCTAACCCTAACCCTAACCCTAACCCTAACCCTAACCCTAACCCTAACCCTAACCCTAACCCTAACCCTAACCCTAACCCTAACCCTAACCCTAACCCTAACCCTAACCCTAACCCTAACCCTAACCCTAACCCTAACCCTAACCCTAACCCTAACCCTAACCCTAACCCTAACCCTAACCCTAACCCTAACCCTAACCCTAACCCTAACCCTAACCCTAACCCTAACCCTAACCCTAACCCTAACCCTAACCCTAACCCTAACCCTAACCCTAACCCTAACCCTAACCCTAACCCTAACCCTAACCCTAACCCTAACCCTAACCCTAACCCTAACCCTAACCCTAACCCTAACCCTAACCCTAACCCTAACCCTAACCCTAACCCTAACCCTAACCCTAACCCTAACCCTAACCCTAACCCTAACCCTAACCCTAACCCTAACCCTAACCCTAACCCTAACCCTAACCCTAACCCTAACCCTAACCCTAACCCTAACCCTAACCCTAACCCTAACCCTAACCCTAACCCTAACCCTAACCCTAACCCTAACCCTAACCCTAACCCTAACCCTAACCCTAACCCTAACCCTAACCCTAACCCTAACCCTAACCCTAACCCTAACCCTAACCCTAACCCTAACCCTAACCCTAACCCTAACCCTAACCCTAACCCTAACCCTAACCCTAACCCTAACCCTAACCCTAACCCTAACCCTAACCCTAACCCTAACCCTAACCCTAACCCTAACCCTAACCCTAACCCTAACCCTAACCCTAACCCTAACCCTAACCCTAACCCTAACCCTAACCCTAACCCTAACCCTAACCCTAACCCTAACCCTAACCCTAACCCTAACCCTAACCCTAACCCTAACCCTAACCCTAACCCTAACCCTAACCCTAACCCTAACCCTAACCCTAACCCTAACCCTAACCCTAACCCTAACCCTAACCCTAACCCTAACCCTAACCCTAACCCTAACCCTAACCCTAACCCTAACCCTAACCCTAACCCTAACCCTAACCCTAACCCTAACCCTAACCCTAACCCTAACCCTAACCCTAACCCTAACCCTAACCCTAACCCTAACCCTAACCCTAACCCTAACCCTAACCCTAACCCTAACCCTAACCCTAACCCTAACCCTAACCCTAACCCTAACCCTAACCCTAACCCTAACCCTAACCCTAACCCTAACCCTAACCCTAACCCTAACCCTAACCCTAACCCTAACCCTAACCCTAACCCTAACCCTAACCCTAACCCTAACCCTAACCCTAACCCTAACCCTAACCCTAACCCTAACCCTAACCCTAACCCTAACCCTAACCCTAACCCTAACCCTAACCCTAACCCTAACCCTAACCCTAACCCTAACCCTAACCCTAACCCTAACCCTAACCCTAACCCTAACCCTAACCCTAACCCTAACCCTAACCCTAACCCTAACCCTAACCCTAACCCTAACCCTAACCCTAACCCTAACCCTAACCCTAACCCTAACCCTAACCCTAACCCTAACCCTAACCCTAACCCTAACCCTAACCCTAACCCTAACCCTAACCCTAACCCTAACCCTAACCCTAACCCTAACCCTAACCCTAACCCTAACCCTAACCCTAACCCTAACCCTAACCCTAACCCTAACCCTAACCCTAACCCTAACCCTAACCCTAACCCTAACCCTAACCCTAACCCTAACCCTAACCCTAACCCTAACCCTAACCCTAACCCTAACCCTAACCCTAACCCTAACCCTAACCCTAACCCTAACCCTAACCCTAACCCTAACCCTAACCCTAACCCTAACCCTAACCCTAACCCTAACCCTAACCCTAACCCTAACCCTAACCCTAACCCTAACCCTAACCCTAACCCTAACCCTAACCCTAACCCTAACCCTAACCCTAACCCTAACCCTAACCCTAACCCTAACCCTAACCCTAACCCTAACCCTAACCCTAACCCTAACCCTAACCCTAACCCTAACCCTAACCCTAACCCTAACCCTAACCCTAACCCTAACCCTAACCCTAACCCTAACCCTAACCCTAACCCTAACCCTAACCCTAACCCTAACCCTAACCCTAACCCTAACCCTAACCCTAACCCTAACCCTAACCCTAACCCTAACCCTAACCCTAACCCTAACCCTAACCCTAACCCTAACCCTAACCCTAACCCTAACCCTAACCCTAACCCTAACCCTAACCCTAACCCTAACCCTAACCCTAACCCTAACCCTAACCCTAACCCTAACCCTAACCCTAACCCTAACCCTAACCCTAACCCTAACCCTAACCCTAACCCTAACCCTAACCCTAACCCTAACCCTAACCCTAACCCTAACCCTAACCCTAACCCTAACCCTAACCCTAACCCTAACCCTAACCCTAACCCTAACCCTAACCCTAACCCTAACCCTAACCCTAACCCTAACCCTAACCCTAACCCTAACCCTAACCCTAACCCTAACCCTAACCCTAACCCTAACCCTAACCCTAACCCTAACCCTAACCCTAACCCTAACCCTAACCCTAACCCTAACCCTAACCCTAACCCTAACCCTAACCCTAACCCTAACCCTAACCCTAACCCTAACCCTAACCCTAACCCTAACCCTAACCCTAACCCTAACCCTAACCCTAACCCTAACCCTAACCCTAACCCTAACCCTAACCCTAACCCTAACCCTAACCCTAACCCTAACCCTAACCCTAACCCTAACCCTAACCCTAACCCTAACCCTAACCCTAACCCTAACCCTAACCCTAACCCTAACCCTAACCCTAACCCTAACCCTAACCCTAACCCTAACCCTAACCCTAACCCTAACCCTAACCCTAACCCTAACCCTAACCCTAACCCTAACCCTAACCCTAACCCTAACCCTAACCCTAACCCTAACCCTAACCCTAACCCTAACCCTAACCCTAACCCTAACCCTAACCCTAACCCTAACCCTAACCCTAACCCTAACCCTAACCCTAACCCTAACCCTAACCCTAACCCTAACCCTAACCCTAACCCTAACCCTAACCCTAACCCTAACCCTAACCCTAACCCTAACCCTAACCCCCTACAAAAACCCTAAAAAAACCCTACAAAAACCCTAAAAAAACCCTAAAAAAACCCTAAAAAAACCCTAAAGCCCTAACCCTAGTTCGTACAAGATGGCGGCCCCCATGCCGTCACGTGGTTGGCGGCCAAGATGGCGTCCTCCGTATCGTCACGTGATCAGGGTCAAGATGGCGGCGGTCATCAGGTCACGTGGTACGGCAGGCAAGATGGCGGTCACTAGGGGGTCACGTGATTCCGTACAAGATGGCGGTTTCTGGGCCGGGGTCCTGCTGATCGATTTTTGTCCTTTTTCCTGCGTGTTTCGCGTTGCGGTTTTGCTCGCGGTGGTATTCCGGTCTCGGTGAACCGGTTCTCGCCGTGCGGGAGTGTTTTTGGAGCCTGGGGTGGGTTTTGGCATTTCGGTCAGGCATCTGTGTGGACGGCTATGCCTTGGGGGCTTTCCTAAAGCGCTGGGGGCGTGGCCGGGGGCGGGGTCACGTATGGACGCAGTGACGTAATGCGGGGTGCTCTGCCTGCAGTTGCCGGTAGTGCTCGGCAGGTGGCGCTGTACTTGCAGATCTGCGGTGCGGGCAGCAGGTGGCGCTGTAGCGGCAGTAGCTGATGTCGGTCGGCAGGGGGCAGTGTGGTAGTGCTGTCGGCGGGATGTGCCCGGCGCGGTGGGGTTTTCTGCGCCTAGGTGGGTTTGGTGTTTCCGGGGGTAGTGTGTTTGTGTACGTAGGTGTGTGATTATTGTTTGCGTGGTGATGTGGGTGCAGATAGTCATGCTATGGTGCTTGCTTACTGTTTTGGGGTCCCGACAGGTGTTGGGGGGGGACGGCCCCCCCAACCTAGTGTATATATAAAAAGAAGAAAAACTATATGTCTGGTGCAGCAGTAGAAACTTCCAGGCTCCCAGGGAGTAAATAGTTTCTACAATAATTTTTTTTTTTTATTTTTTTTTTTACTCCTAGGGAGCCTGGAAGTTTCTACTGCTGCTTTTTTATTTCTAAAGTCTAGAAAGAGAGACAAAGTGGAAAAAATAAAGGTAGAGAGAAAATAGAGGGAAAGAGTGAAACACAGTTAGAAAAAAAAGGAAGAGAAATGGAGAAAAGAGGGAGAGTGGAGAAAAGAGGGAGAGAGAAAAAAACACGGAGAGAGAGAGAAGAAAAGAGAGTGAGAACAGACGAGAGGAAAAAGAGTGAAGAGAAGAGAGAGAAAAGAGAAAGGGTGAAGAGGGAGAAAAGAGAGGAGAGTGAAAACAGGAGGGAGAAAAGAGAAGAGTGAAAGAAGAGAAGAGAGACGCAGGGAGAAAAGACAAGAGAGTGAAAGGATAAGAGAGAGGGGGGAAAAAGAAGAGAAAACAGAAGCATGAGGACAGAGGAGAGCAAGACAGTTAAGAAGAGGAGTCAGAGTGAAAAGGAAGACAGGCTAGGATTAAAGTGAAAAAGGAAAGGAGTTAGACCAAAAAAGAAAGCAGGGAAAAGGGGAGGAGAGGGAAAAACAACAAGTGACTGTAGAAAAGAAGAACACAATTACAGTTAAGGCTAGACAGAAGAAAAAGAGAGTTAGAGAGAGATAGTAAAATACAGAAACAGAGGGAAAACAAATCAGGGAAACAGTTACACAAGCACAGACAGAGCTACAGGCACTGAGAAACAAACACAGGGCTTGAGACAGACAGAAATGAAGCCAGAAACAGAAAAGTAAAGTGAGAGGTAAAAGGAACAAAGGCAGTGGAAAAAAACACACCAAATAAAGACAGGAGCCGGCGGCGGGGGGGGAAGGGGGGGGTGGTGTATCTTTATTAGGGTTGATTCCACTTTATTGATTGAATTTTCTTAATTACACTTCAGCAAAACACATGGAAACAGTGTATACAAATACAAATACAGATACAATCCATACCCATGCTGGTAAAAGTCCAATTTACATACAGAGCAATATACAGCAATGCAAATACAGAACAACACAGAACAGTATAAGCCAAACACACGAACACAAGATAACCTTTTTTTCTATTTTCATTACATTTTGATTTATTTTTACAGGAACCCCAAAACAAAAGTGGCACGCAGAACGCAACACTCATCCATCATAAACGTCTCCTTCACATTACACATAAACCCACCCTCGCTCACATCGCAACCGCCCTGCTGACACCCGGCATGCATTCGTGGCGCTCCTCGGGAACGTGGTTCCCGGGAACCTCCAAAAAAAATCCTCCTGCCTGACAAAAACCCCGGTCCCGGGACGGTCCGCGCCCGAACTTTGGCGATGAACGTCGCCTCGCGGACCGGCCGGGACCGAGGAAAAAAAAACCCAGCCGGGGGAAAAAAAAAAAACCCCCGGCTGGGGATTTTTTATTCTAAATTTTAAAATGTGTTGACAAACCTGAAAGGAAAAAGTCATACACGCAAGGTTAGAACCGCTCATCAACACACACACACCTCTCCTTTCGCTCACACACAAACCCACCCTCACTCACATCTCAACAGCCCTGCTGACCCCCAGCATGCATTCGTGGCGCTCCTCGGGAACGTGGTTCCCGGGAACCTCCAAAAAAAATCCTCCTGCCTGACAAAAACCCCGGCCCCGGGACGGTCCGCGCCCGAACTTTGGCGATGAACGTCGCCTCGCGGACCGGCCGGGACCGAGGAAAAAAAAACCCAGCCGGGGGAAAAAAAAAAAAAACCCCCCGGCTGGGGATTTTTTATTCTAAATTTTAAAATGTGTTGACAAACCTGAAAGGAAAAAGTCATACACGCAAGGTTAGAACCGCTCATCAACACACACACACCTCTCCTTTCGCTCACACACAAACCCACCCTCACTCACATCTCAACAGCCCTGCTGACCCCCAGCATGCATTCGTGCTGCTCCTCGGGAACGTGGTTCCCGGGAACCTCCAAAAAAATCCTCCTGCCTGACAAAAACCCCGGCCCCGGGACGGTCCGCGCCCGAACTTTGGCGATGAACGTCGCCTCGCGGACCGGCCGGGACCGAGGGAAAAAAAACCCAGCCGGGGAAAAAAAAAAAACCCCCCGGCTGGGGATTTTTTATTCTAAATTTTAAAATGTGTTGACAAACCTGAAAGGAAAAAGTCATACACGCAAGGTTAGAACCGCTCATCAACACACACACACCTCTCCTTTCGCTCACACACAAACCCACCCTCACTCACATCTCAACAGCCCTGCTGACCCCCAGCATGCATTCGTGCTGCTCCTCGGGAACGTGGTTCCCGGGAACCTCCAAAAAAATCCTCCTGCCTGACAAAAACCCCGGCCCCGGGACGGTCCGCGCCCAAACTTTGGCGATGAACGTCGCCTCGCGGACCGGCCGGGACCGAGGAAAAAAAAACCCAGCCGGGGGAAAAAAAAAAAAACCCCCCGGCTGGGGATTTTTTATTCTAAATTTTAAAATGTGTTGACAAACCTGAAAGGAAAAAGTCATACACACAAGGTTAGAACCGCTCATCAACACACACACACCTCTCCTTTCGCTCACACACAAACCCACCCTCACTCACATCTCAACAGCCCTGCTGACCCCCAGCATGCATTCGTGCTGCTCCTCGGGAACGTGGTTCCCGGGAACCTCCAAAAAAATCCTCCTGCCTGACAAAAACCCCGGCCCCGGGACGGTCCGCGCCCAAACTTTGGCGATGAACGTCGCCTCGCGGACCGGCCGGGACCGAGGGAAAAAAAACCCAGCCGGGGGGAAAAAAAAAAAAACCCCCCCGGCTGGGGATTTTTTATTCTAAATTTTAAAATGTGTTGAAAAACCTGAAAGGCAAACTTCACACGCGCAAGGTTAGATCTGGTCAGCATACACTCGCACGTGCAGAGACAAGCGGACACAGACAGTCGCTCGCACTCACGCAGACCCGCACGCTCTTCCACTTACACGCTCGCTGCAGCCCTACTTGAAACCCTGAACAACGTGCTTCGACGCGTCACCGGGCTGCCGCTCCTTGACGTCAAATGGTAGATTCCGGGAAAAGCGGTCGCCTCGGGGACCTGTGAGACAACGGGAGGTGATCGACGAGTGGCTGACAGCTAGGACTTGTCCCTGCTCTGGGCCCCTAAGTTTTCTACCCAAAATCCCATAGAAGACAGATGAATGGTAAAGTTTTTATAACCGTGCTACCTAACTGTGACTACGTGCCGGGGCGGGGCAGCTCGGACCCTAAGTGGCGCGATATAAGCCGACGCGAGTACGTACGGCGTAAGTACGTACCGTATAAGCCGATATAATTACACGCCGTACGGGTACGTTCAATATGAGCCGAGGTAATTACATACCGTGTGAGTACGTACAATACGTGCCGAGATAATTACATACAATTCAAGTGCGTACAATATAAGCCGACATAGGTACATACAGAATAATAACGTACAATATAAGCCAACATAGGTACATACAATATAATTACATACAATATACACCAAGATAGGTACAGACAACATAAGCACATACAATATAAACCAGGACTTGAGAACTCTCTGGAAGACGAATTCTTGAGCGCTATACCCTTTGAGAAGACGGAACCTACGGAGTTACGATGGTCGTGTGAGGAGGGTGTAAGACGCTTCCTGTAGAAGCCCAAGAGAATGGCACGGGGGGAAAAAAGGCGATGCCAAAGCTGAGATGGAAGATCGATGACAACATCTTGTGTACTTCTTCACGTCTCAAAGAGTAAAAATGTAAAGATGGCAGAATAAGCAATGTCCAGGAAGGAACGTGAGTAAAATATGGCCGATGTGGCACAGAATGATGCCGATACAGCATCGAGATGTAACAAAGGCCTATGACACAGAAGACAATGGATGCAGACTACGTAACACACACACGGAGGACACAGACACAGAGGACACAGAGGACACAGACACGAGTGGAAACTGCCTGGCAGTTACACCTTATGGATTCAAGATTTCTAGTGCGAGATGAACCGGAGGCCAAAGATGCCGAAGGAAAGCGAGTCCTATGGCAAGAGCGTGTGATGATGAAACGGCTCCTTAAAAGGAGGTGCTGCCAAAGCAGTTAAGAGGATGCTCGGGAGGCTGGGTGGGCCTAGAGGAGGAAGCGAAGACTGCCGGGCGACGGTGGCTATAGCTCCGGACCCGAAGGCGAGCTCCTCGGGAGAAAGATCCGCGACGACGTCGAGGGTCGAAGGAGGCTGACGACGCAAAGTTCGCGAGAACGCGGAGACGGGTCGGAACTGCCCTGCCCGGCAAAGGCTCCGGTGAGGCCGGGAGAAACCCTCTCCCTTTACTTCCGAGGGACCTGTTCCGCTACAGACTGCTCCGCTAAGCTAACATCAAATTGCCCCATGTGAGAGTAAAGGCTTTTTCCCTCCCCGCAAGTATGGGCCCCGACACTTAGCTTTGGGAAGACGAGCCGACAAAATCCATCGCCGGTCGGAGGTGGACGCCGAGACGTTGTCGTGCGCTTCGGTGCCGCTCTTTCCGAACTTCGGCTACAAACCTCCTCGTGGTACCTGAGACAAAACAGAAAATGTGACTATTGCCCTCACAAAGAGTAATCCCCGAGACTCCTCCGCACCGCTGCCCCAACTCACCTCAAATCTTGATTTGACTCCAGAGTCCGCCCGGAAGACGCCTGCAAAAACAAAAGGTATACGCTTAGCGTGCTGCTGCATAACGCCCGCCTACGTGTCACCCTGCCTAAACGCCGACTCGCCCGCTCGCTTTTGTTCCTTGGCACGCTGAGGACGGCGACGGCACCTGCAAAGAAACAAAGCGAAAAAGCGTGCTGAGATACTGTGAAAAAAAAAACCTTCATAATCTGACAAATAAGCCACACGTGCACCATAACCTTGCACCTACCTGGCATCGGGCATCCTTGGCCGGCATGGGTTGCAAGTGGACCGCCTACAATAAAAAAACAACACTGAATGCTTAGAGTTGCACCAGAAATTGAGATCTCAGCAATAACAACACCTTTTGTCCACTAGTCACGGCTCACCTTGCCCACTTTGCCTTGGCTGCTGCTACATGGCTTTACTTCCTAAAAATAAAGAAAAACAACAATGCGGTAACAGAGTCATCATTTACACTCCCCCCGCAGAGACAAACAGGGACTGACTTTCTCAGGGGAACCCACTCACCTGGGATAGGGCGCTCTGCTCTGATTTTATCCATCTGCATCTGAAATAAAGTCAGGACAAAAGTCAAAGGGCTGCAGGACAACTTCACAGCTCCAGACATCTTGGGTCAATCTAGGAATACCATCTAGGGTTCAACTACACCCCGCACTACAAATTTCAAGCCCCCGGGATTTGTCCTATTGCGCCAGGCTATGCGGCAGGGAAGAGCAGCTCCGGCACAAATATGTGCAGACACCCGTGACGCAGGACAGGACGTGACAAACAAAGGGGACACAACAGGGACAGAAATCACTCGGCAAGAAGAACGACTGCAAGGACTGACAGAATGCAAAATGAACTGACTGAGGTGAGCTCGATGGTGAGCTGATGATGCTCAGAGAGCCCTGGAGGAAGAAGATGCTAACTGAATGATTTCTTCAAAGAACTGCAAAGATGGATGCCTGTGAATCCTATGGTCAGAATCCTCTACCTATCCTCACATTCTTACAAGGCCTAATCTGCCATAATGGATCCTTGCGAGGCAAAGCTGTCCGTACGGCTCAGAACGAGACCTTCATAGTCATCTGACTGGATGCTCCTAATGAGAAATGCAATTCCGATGCCTGTCTGAGCTCCTGAGTCAAAAGTCCTATGGCGTTGGTGCCAGACCAAGAAATGCAGGGATGAGAGATGCTAAGAGTGATGCCAGGGTTTCTGATAGGCCACTCAAAGGGTTAAGATAAAAGATGTGCAACATGAGACAGACAAACAACACATAAGGCACGACAGACAAGTGACACGATACACACCGGAACTGCTCTGCCCTGCGCACGTCAGCGCCGGGATCAAAAGTGATGCTTTCCCTTTATGTGGCCTAAGGGGACACTTCTTGTATATCCTCATCCCCAAAGCTGACTCAAAAACCCGTCCCTGTGAGTTCCAACCCAGCACCCCGCTATCATCCCCTCTCTGGGTCATAGCCCTCGACTTATCTGCAGATGCCGCTCTGTGTCAGGTGCCAAAGTAGGCCGCCTCGCCGTCTGGGAAGTTCCTGCTGTCACCGGGCCGTTGTCTCTTAGTCAGCTGCATTCAAGAAAACCGAGCATCAGTGCCTGATCTTGGCAGCGCATCGGCCAAAACCCGACAATTCTGCTACTTACCGTTCTCCTGCGATGCCTTGGTCTCTTATGAATGCCGCACGCTTCGGCTGCGCTCTGAGGCCGACGCCGTCGTCGCAGGGTTCGCCTCGGTTGAGAGGAGAAAAGGTGAGGTGGCATTGCTGAAACCAGAGTGGACCCCCGCTCCTCCTCCCTATTCCCGACTCACCGCAACTCCTCAGGCGTTGCCAAAGGCCACCCGGATGACTCCTTTAAATAGAAAAGGCAGAGGCTTCATCACCGAGTCCTGTCATACTTCCACAGGACTCCAAAGAGCAACCATCACAGTCCATTGGCCAGTGTGTGACAGGGTCACATATACTCCAAATGGATCGCCTAAAGCACACAAACGAGAATGCATGCTTAGAGTTGCACCAGAAATTGAGATCTCAGCAATAACAACTTCTGTCCACTAGTCACTGCTCACCTTGACCACTTTGCCTTGTCTGCTGCTACATGGCTTTACTTCCTAAAAATAAAGAAAAACAACAATGCTGTAACACAGAGTCACCATTTACACTCCCCCTGCAGAGACAAACAAGGACTGACTTTCTCAGGGGAACCCGCTCACCTGGGATGGGGTGCTCTGCCATGGATTTTATCCATCTGCATCTGAAAGAAATTCAGGACAAAAGTCAATGTGCTGCAGAATAACTTCACACCTCCAAACATATTGTGTCCATCTACAAATCCCATCTAGAATCCAACTACACCCCACACTACAAATTTCAAGCCTCCGGGATTGGTCCTATCACACCAGGCTATGCGGCAGGGCAGAGCAGCTCCGGCACAAATATGTGCACCCACCCGTGACACAGGACAGGACGAGACAAACAAAGGGGACACAACAGGAACAGAAATCTCTTGGCAAGAAGAATGACTGCAAAATGAAGGCAAAATGAAGTGAATGAGGTGAGACCGATGGTGAGCCGATGAGGCTCAGAGAACCCTGGAGGAAGAAGATGCTAACTGAATGATTTCTTCAAAGAACTGCAAAAAAGGCTGCCTGTGAATGCTACGGTCAGAATCCTCTACCTATCCTCGTGTTCTTACGAGTCCTAATCTGCAATAATGGATCCTTGCGATGCACAGCAGTACATACAGCTCAGAACAAGACCTGCAAAGACATCGGACTGGATGCTTCTAAAGAGAGGTGCGGTTCTGATGCCTGTCTGAGCTCCCGAGTCAAAAGTCCTATGGCATTGGTGCCAGACCAAGAAATGCAGAGATCACAGATGCTAAGAATGATGCCAGTATTTCTGATAGGCCACTCAAAGGGCTAAGGTAAAAGACATGAGACAGCCAAATGACACATAAGGTACGACAGACAAGTGACACAACACACACCGGCACTGCTCTGCCCCGCGCACCTCAGCGCTGGGATCAAAAATGACAATTGGCTTTTGTGTGGCCTTAAAACAACATTTCCTGGATATCCAAAGCTGACTCAAAAATCCCTCCCGGTGAGTCCTGACACAGCAGCCCCCTTCCGTCCGCATCCCCTCTGTGACACACAGCCCTCGACTTATCTCTTGCATGTCCGGGAATGAGAATCCGCATCGGGTGCGAAGGAAGGCCGCCGGGCTGTCTGGGAGGTTCCTGCTGTCACCGGGCTGCTGTCTCTTAGTCTGTCAAGAGAAAGAAAACCGGACATCAGTGCGGCATCTTAGCAGCACGTCGACCAAAACCCGACAGTTCTGCTGCTCACCGTCTCCTAAGAATGACCGGCTCCTCGGGCCGCACGCTTCGGCCGTGCTCTCAGGCCGACGCCGACGTCTCGGGCCTGGGTAAAGGGGAGACGAGGTGATGTGGCACTGCTGAGAAGTGAATGGACCCTCCCTCCTCCTCACTACCTCCCCGAATCACCGTGACTCCTCAGGCATTCCTGAGGGTTATCCAGAAGGGAGCTTTAAGCAGAGAATTTCAAAGCTTCATCACAGGGTCCTGCAATACCTCCACAGGGCCCACAAGAGCAGCAAACCTGGTCCATCGGCCGGTTGGTGATGGGGGCTTGACATAACCTGAGTGGATTACCTAAGGCACACAAACAAGAACAGAGGCTTAGAGCTGCACCAGAAATTGAGACCCCTGCAATAACAACTTCTTCTGCCCACTGTCACCTTGCCCACTTGAACTTGACTGTTGCTATATGCCTTTACTTCCTAAAATAAAGGAAAATGCTGTAACAGAGTCACCATTTACACTCCCCCTGCACAGACAAACTGCAGGGATTGACCTGCTCAGGTGAACCCGCTCACCTGGGATGGGGTGCCCCGCCATGGATTTTATCCATCTGCATCTGAAAGAAAGTTAGGAGAAAAGTCAAAGGGCTGCAGGACAACTTCACAGCTCCAGACATCTTGGGTCAGCCTAGGAATAGCATCCGGACTCCAACTACACCCCGCACTACAAATTTCAAGCCCCCAGAATTTGTCTATTATACCAGGCTATGTGGCAGGGCAGAGCAGCTCCGGCACAAATATGTGCAGACACCCGTGACACAGGACAGGACGTGACAAACAAAGGGGACACAACAGGAACAGAAATCTCAGGGCAAGAGGAATGACTGCAAGGACCAAGAGAATGCAAAATGAAATGACTGAGGTGAGACCGATGGTGAGCTGATGATGCTCAGAGAGCCCTGGAGGAAGAAGATGCTAACTGAATGATTTATTGCAAGAACTGCAAAGATGGATGCCTGTGAATCCTACTGTCAGAATCCTCTACCTATCCTTGCATTCTTACAAGTCCTAATCTGCCATAATGGATCCTTGCAAGGCACAGCAGTAGGTACAGCTCAGAACAAGACCTGCAAAGACATCAGACTGGATGCGCCTAAAGAGAAATGCAATTCCAATGCCTGTCTGAGCTCCCGAGTCAAAAGCCCTACTGGTGCTAGGCCAAGAAATGCAGAGATCACAGATGCTAAGGATGATGCCAGGGTTTCTGATAGGCCACTCAAAGGGCTAAGGGAAAAGACATGAGACAGCCAAACACACAGAATGCACGACAGACAAGTGACATGATACACTCCGGGATTGCTCTGCCCTGCGATCAAAAGTGACACTTGGCTTTTGTGTGGCCTAAGGGGCCGCTTCTTGGACATCCCCATCTCCAAAGCAGGCTCAAAACCCCCTCCCCGTGAGTTCCAACCCAGCACCCCGCTATCATCCCCTCTCTGGGTCATAGCCCTCGACTTATCTGCAGATGCTGCTCCGTGTCAGGTGCCAAAGAAGGCCACCTCGCCGTCTGGGAAGTTCCTGCTGTCACCGGGCCGTTGCCTCTTAGTCAGCTGCATTCAAGAAAACCGAGCATCAGTGCCTGATCTTGGCAGCGCATCGGCCAAAACCCGACAATTCTGCTACTTACCGTTCTCCTGCGATGCCTTGGTCTCTTATGAATGCCGCACGCTTCGGCTGCGCTCTGAGGCCGACGCCGTCGTCGCAGGGTTCGCCTCGGTTGAGAGGAGAAAAGGTGAGGTGGCATTGCTGAAACCAGAGTGGACCCCCGCTCCTCCTCCCTATTCCCGACTCACTGCAACGCCTCAGCCGTTGCCAAAGGCTACCCGGGTCACACTTTTAAATAGAAAAGGCAGAGGCTTCATCATCAACTCCTGTAATACCTCCACAGGGCTCATGAGAGCAGCGATCACAGTCCATCGGCCAGTGTGTGACGGGGAGTTATGCATACTCCAAATGGATTGCCTAAAGCACACAAACGAGAATGCATGCTTAGAGTTTCACCAGAGATTGAGATCTCAGCAATAACAACTGCTTCTGTCCACTAGTCACTGCTCACCTTGACCACCTCGCCTTGGCTGCTGCTAGATGGCTTTACTTCCTAAAAATAAAGAACAATGCTGTAACACAGAGTCACCATTTACACTCCCCCTGCACAGACAAACAGGGACTGACCTGCTCGGAGGAACCCGCTCACCTGGGATGGGGTGCCCCGCCATGGATTTTATCCATCTGCATCTGAAAGAAAGTTAGGAGAAAAGTCAAAGGGCTGCAGGACAACTTCACAGCTCCAGACATCTTGGGTCAGCCTAGGAATAGCATCCGGACTCCAACTACACCCCGCACTACAAATTTCAAGCCCCCAGAATTTGTCTATTATACCAGGCTATGTGGCAGGGCAGAGCAGCTCCGGCACAAATATGTGCAGACACCCGTGACACAGGACAGGACGTGACAAACAAAGGGGACACAACAGGAACAGAAATCTCAGGGCAAGAGGAATGACTGCAAGGACCAAGAGAATGCAAAATGAAATGACTGAGGTGAGACCGATGGTGAGCTGATGATGCTCAGAGAGCCCTGGAGGAAGAAGATGCTAACTGAATGATTTATTGCAAGAACTGCAAAGATGGATGCCTGTGAATCCTACTGTCAGAATCCTCTACCTATCCTTGCATTCTTACGAGTCCTAATCTGCCATAATGGATCCTTGCAAGGCACAGCAGTAGGTACAGCTCAGAACAAGACCTGCAAAGACATCAGACTGGATGCGCCTAAAGAGAAATGCAATTCCAATGCCTGTCTGAGCTCCCGAGTCAAAAGCCCTACTGGTGCTAGGCCAAGAAATGCAGAGATCACAGATGCTAAGGATGATGCCAGGGTTTCTGATAGGCCACTCAAAGGGCTAAGGGAAAAGACATGAGACAGCCAAACACACAGAATGCACGACAGACAAGTGACATGATACACTCCGGGATTGCTCTGCCCTGCGATCAAAAGTGACACTTGGCTTTTGTGTGGCCTAAGGGGCCGCTTCTTGGACATCCCCATCTCCAAAGCAGGCTCAAAACCCCCTCCCCGTGAGTTCCAACCCAGCACCCCGCTATCATCCCCTCTCTGGGTCATAGCCCTCGACTTATCTGCAGATGCTGCTCCGTGTCAGGTGCCAAAGAAGGCCACCTCGCCGTCTGGGAAGTTCCTGCTGTCACCGGGCCGTTGTCTCTTAGTCAGCTGCATTCAAGAAAACTGAGCATCAGTGCCTGATCTTGGCAGCGCATCGGCCAAAACCCGACAATTCTGCTACTTACCGTTCTCCTGCGATGCCTTGGTCTCTTATGAATGCCGCACGCTTCGGCTGCGCTCAGAGGCTGACGCCGTCGTCGCAGGGTTCGCCTCGGTTGAGAGGAGAAAAGGTGAGGTGGCATTGCTGAAACCAGAGTGGACCCCCGCTCCTCCTCCCTATTCCCCGACTCACTGCAACGCCTCAGCCGTTGCCAAAGGCTACCCGGGTCACACTTTTAAATAGAAAAGGCAGAGGCTTCATCATCAACTCCTGTAATACCTCCACAGGGCTCATGAGAGCAGCGATCACAGTCCATCGGCCAGTGTGTGACGGGGAGTTATGCATACTCCAAATGGATTGCCTAAAGCACACAAACGAGAATGCATGCTTAGAGTTGCACCAGAGATTGAGATCTCAGCAATAACAACTGCTTCTGTCCACTAGTCACTGCTCACCTTGACCACCTCGCCTTGGCTGCTGCTAGATGGCTTTACTTCCTAAAAATAAAGAACAATGCTGTAACACAGAGTCACCATTTACACTCCCCCTGCACAGACAAACAGGGACTGACCTGCTCGGAGGAACCCGCTCACCTGGGATGGGGTGCTCTGCCATGGATTTTATCCATCTGCATCTGAAAGAAAGTCAGGACAAAAGTCAGAGGGCTGCAGGACAACTTCACAGCTCCAGACACCTTGGGTCAACCTAGGAATACTATCTAGACTCCAACTACACCCCACACTACAAATTTCAAGC
Source organism: Passer domesticus (assembly GCF_036417665.1). Classification (NCBI taxonomy): domain Eukaryota; kingdom Metazoa; phylum Chordata; class Aves; order Passeriformes; family Passeridae; genus Passer; species Passer domesticus. The sequence continues at coordinate 49,032 of NW_026989978.1, read as the reverse complement.
CCCCGGGATTTGTCCTATCACACCAGGCTATGCGGCAGGGCAGAGCAGCTCCGGCACAAATATGTGCAGACACCCGTGACACAGGACAGGACGTGACAAACAATGGGGACACAACAGGGACAGAAATCTCAGGGCAAGAAGAATGACTGCAAGGACCGAGAGAATGCAAAATGAAATGACTGAGGTGAGACCGATGGTGAGCTGATGATGCTCAGAGAGCCCTGGAGGAAGAAGATGCTAACTGAATGATTTATTGCAAGAACTGCAATGATGGATGCCTGTGAATCCTACTGTCAGAATCCTCTACCTATCCTTGCTTTCTTACAAGTCTGAATCCACAATAATGGATCCTTGCGGGCTGCAGCTGTCCCTTCAGCTCAGAACAAGACCTTCAAAGACATCTCACCGGATGCTCCTAAAGAGAGATGCGCGTCTCATGCCCATCAGAGAGCCTGAGACAAAAGTCCTATGGCATTGGTGCCAGGCCAAGAAATGCAGAGATCACAGATGCCAAGAATGATGCCAGGGTTTCTGACAGGCCACTCAAAGGGCTAAGGTAAAAGACATGAGATACCCAAACAACACATAATGCACAATAGACAAGTGACACAATACACACCGGGACTGCTCTGCCCTGCTGACCACAGCGCTGGGATCAAAAGTGACACTTTGCTTTTGTGTGGCCGTAAGACGACTTTTCCTGGATAGCCTCATCTCCAAGCCTGACTCAAAAATCCTTCCCAGGGAGTCCTGATGCAGCAGCCCCCTTCCATCCCCTCTGTGAGTCATGGCCCTCGACTTATCTTTTGGATGTCCGGGAATGAGAATCCGCATGGGGTGCGAAGGAAGGCCGCCGGGCTGTCTGGGAGGTTCCTACTATCACCGGGCTGCCGTCTCCTAGTCTGTCGGGAGAAAGAAAACCGGACGTCGGTGAGTTGTCTCGGCGGCCCGTCGGCCGAAACCCGACGGTTCCGCCGCTCGCCGTTCTCCTGGTGATGCCTGGGTCTCTTATGAATGCTGCGGGCTTTGGGATGACAGGTGACGTGAGTCCACATTGGACTGAAATGAGTACGCCTCGGAGCACGTCTGCCACGCTCGCCTGTTAACCTTTGAGTTGGCTAGGATAAAGTAAACTGAAAACAACGTATGAGTTTTGTGTTACGTGAGCCAAAGCCCAGCAAGTCGGCTGCTTGCCCTCTCCTGAGGGTGCCTGGGTCCTCGAGTTGTCGTCTTCATCCTGTGTCGGAGGGTGTGGCTGTTATTCTGAGTGCCACCTGAGTTAGAGAGAAACACAGTTACGTAGTGTTCCGCTGACTGCGGTGGATGAGCTTGCTGGCTGTAAGGCGTGCTGTGCTAGACAAAAACCTTGGGGGCACTCAAATACACGCTATTTCTCACCCTGGTGCCTTCAAAACCACCCACGATAACTCCTAACTGGAATTACTATAAACTCTTCGTGCTCCCTCTCCTAGTCATAATACTTCACTCATTTGAAGCCTCAATCTCAAATAGTATCTTGGACACAGGGCAAATCCCTTTTGGGAGGTTATAAATCTACTGAAAAAAAATGCCCTACTGGACACAATGTGGAAATTCAGGAATTTGCATTTCTGCTAAAAAAACCCCAAAAAACGAGAACAAAACCAGAAATTACAAACACACCTTACCACCTCTGAACCCACAACCCAATATCCTGAACTTAAATATTCCCTCTACTCCGTGCTGTTTTCCGCACGGTATCTTCAAAGCTTCTGTTACTTTGTGTGCCCAAAAGCACCTGCTGAAAACAACCTAATATAAGCTCAAAGAGCCTCTTTGCTGAAATGAAAGGAGAGCTTTTACCTGAGCAAATCCCAAGGAGGGAATGAAGCCCCTTAGCAAAGCCTGGGGTTAATATACCCCTGATGGGGCCCGCCTCCCATTGTCACGGTGCCCAGGAAAGGGGAGGGGGCAAATCCTACCGGGTATAAAAGCCTTCAGAGCAGCTGCACCTGTTTGGCTCCTCTGACTTCAGTTTGCAGGGGTAAAGGGCTTGCTGCAGGAGAAATCTCTTCAGAGAAAAGCAAATGTTTTCCTTTTTGCTACGGCACCTTGGACTAAAGCGGCAGATGCAGGTAACAAACAACTCTGTGTTCAGGTAGCATGATTAGATAATTTGCTGTTAAGTTATGTAATTCTTGGTGAGTACTAACCAGTATTTTACATGTTACTAAGTAAGATAGAGGAGAGCACTAATGATATGAATGATCTAACTCTCCTTGGGACCTCTAATGAAGGACATCTACATTATAAAGAAAAATTAGAAAAATGATAGTCGCCTGGGCAGCATAAGGGTAACAATATGCAGGACAGGCCCTTCTCTGAGATACGCGACCCTCAGGAACTAAAAGAAGTGCCCAGAAGCGAAGATAACTGTTAAAAGGTGAAAAACACAAAGCTTGCTTCAAGTGAATCCGTTTAAAATCAGAAAATGGGTAGTTGCCTCCACTGCAACTGAAACAATAGCTAATAAATGAGCAGGCTCCTGGTGCCAGCGTACAGGAGGCACTAGGGACTCTCAAAGCAGCATGAGTTTGCCGTGATGGCAGCTTGGGTCAGGATAGAATCCTGCAAAGTGCAGAAAATCAGCTGGCAGTCGACCGCTCAGGGCCACAGCCAGCTAAACAACAAAGCAGGACTTTTCCCTGAGAGACAAAACTCACTGGTCCAGGTTCCAGGTATCAGTTTGAAGGGGGCACTTGAGACTCACAAAACAGCCTGACATGGCGGTGGAGGCATCTGGCAGGAATCCTGCGGCGTGCAGAACTTCACCAGGCAGTTGGACTCTTAGGGCCACAAGCAGCTGATCAAGAGGGCTGGACTTTTCCATGAGAAGCAAAACTCTACAGTCCAGGTACCAGGCGTCCATTTGCAGGAGGCACTTGAGACTCTTAAAGCAGCCTGAATTTGCGGTGGTTGCATCTTGGGTCAGGAGAGAATCCTGCAAAGCGCAGAAAATCAGCTGGCTGTCGGCCACTCAGGGCCACAGGAAGCTGGACAAAAAAGCAGGATTTTTCCCTGAGAGACAAAACTCAGCAGCCCAGGTTTCAGGTGTCAGTTTCCACGAGGCACTTGGGACTCTCAAAGCAGCCTGAGTTTTCAGTTGAGGCATCTTAACCCTGGGTGGAATCTTGCGCTGTGGAAAAATGAGCTGGCAGTCATCAACTCGGAGCCACAAGCAGCTGAACACAAAAGCCGGACATTACCCTGAAAGACAAAACTCAGCAGCCCAGGCAACTGGTGTCTGCTTGCAGGAGGCACTTGGAACTCTCAAACCAGCCCGAGTTTGCTGTGGAGGTATCTGGCATCTGGAGGGAATCCTACGGCGTGCGAAACTTCAACAGGCAGTTGGACCCTAAGGGCCACAGACAAATAAACAACAGGGCTGGATTTTCCCTGAAAGACAAAACTCAGCAGCCCAGGTTCCAGGTGTCGGTTTGCAGGAGGCACTTGGCAGTGTCAAACCAGCCACAGTTGGCTGTGGGGGCACCTTGCATCTGGGAGGTATCCTGATCCGTGCGGAATTTCAGCAGGCAGCCGGCCACTCCAGGCCCTGGACAAGAAGGATGGCCTTTCCCCTGAGAAACAAAAGTCACCACGCCAGGTTCCTGATGTCAGTTTGCAGGAGGCACTTGGCACTGTCAAACCAGACACAGCTGCCTGTGGGGGCACCTTGAATCTGGGAGGTATCCTGATCCGTGCGGAATTTCAGCAGGCAGCCGGCCACTCCGGGCCACCGGGCCCTGGACACGAACGATAGCCTTTCCCCTTAAAAACAAAAGTCACCAGGCCAGGTTCCTGATGTCAGTTTGCAGGAGGCACTTGGCACTGTCAAACCAGACACAGCTGCCTGTGGGGGCACCTTGCATCTGGGAGGTATCCTGATCCATGCGGAATTTCAGCAGGCAGCCGGCCACTCCGGGCCACCGGGCCCTGGACATGAACGATGGGCATTCTCCTGAGAAACAAAAGTCACCAGGCCAGGTTCCTGATGTCAGTTTGCAGGAGGCACTTGGCACTGTCAAACCAGCCACAGTTGGCCATGGGGGCACCTTGCATCTGAGAGGTATTCTGATCCGTGTGGAATTTCAGCAGGCAGCCGGCCACTCAGGGCCACCGGGCCCTGGACATGAACGATAGCCTTTCCCCTTAAAAACAAAACTCACCAGGCCAGGTTCCTGATATCAGTTTGCAGGAGGCACTTGGCACTGTCAAACCAGACACAGCTGCCTGTGGGGGCACCTTGAATCTGGGAGGTATCCTGATCCGTGCGGAATTTCAGCAGGCAGCCGGCCACTCCGGGCCACCGGGCCCTGGACATGAACGATAGCCTTTCCCCTTAAAAACAAAACTCACCAGGCCAGGTTCCTGATGTCAGTTTGCAGGAGGCACTTGGCACTGTCAAACCAGACACAGCTGCCTGTGGGGGCACCTTGCATCTGGGAGGTATCCTGATCCGTGCGGAATTTCAGCAGGCAGCCGGCCACTCCGGGCCACCGGGTCCTGGACACGAACGATGGCCTTTCCCGTGAGAAACATAATTCAGCATGCGAGTTGCTAGATGTCAGTTTGCAGGAGGCACTTGGCACTGTCAAACCAGCCACAGTTGGCTGTGGGGGCACCTTGCATCTGGGAGGTATCCTGATCCGTGTGGAATTTCAGCAGGCAGCCGGCCACTCCGGGCCACCGGGCCCTGGACACGAACGATGGCCTTTCCCCTGAGAAACAAAAGTCACCAGGCCAGGTTCCTGATGTCAGTTTGCAGGAGGCACTTGGCACTGTCACACCACCCACGGCGGCCTGTGGGGGCACCTTGCATCTGGGAGGTATCCTGATTCGTGCGGAATTTCAGCAGGCAGCCGGCCACTCCGGGCCACCGGGCCCTGGACACGAACGATGGCCTTTCCCCTGAGAAACTAAACTCACCAGGCCAGGTTCCTAATGTCAGTTTGCAGGAGGCACTTGGCACTGTCAAACCAGAAACAGCGGCCTGTGGGGGCACCTTGCATCTGGGAGGTATCCTGATCCGTGTGGAATTTCAGCAGGCAGCCGGCCACTCAGGGCCACCGGGCCCTGGACACGAACGATGGCCTTTCCCCTGAGAAACACAAGTCAGCATGCCAGGTTCCTGATGTCAATTTGCAGGAGGCACTTGGCACTGTCAAACCAGACACAGCTGCCTGTGGGGGCACCTTGCATCTGGGAGGTATCCTGATCCGTGTGGAATTTCAGCAGGCAGCCGGCCACTCCGGGCCACCGGGCCCTGGATATGAACGATGGGCATTCTCCTGAGAAACGAAAGTCACCAGGCCAGGTTCCTGATGTCAGTTTGCAGGAGGCAATTGGCACTATCAAACCACCCACAGCTGCCTGTGGGGGCACCTTGCATCTGGGAGGTATCCTGATCCGTGTGGAATTTCAGCACGCAGCCGGCCACTCCGGGCCACCGGGCCCTGGACATGAACGATGGCCTTTCCCCTGAGAAACAAATCTCACCAGGCCAGGTTCCTGATGTCAGTTTGCAGGAGGCACTTGGACTGTCAAACCAGCCACAGTTGGCTGTGGGGGCACCTTGCATCTGAGAGGTATCCTGATCCGTGTGGAATTTCAGCAGGCAGCCGGCCACTCAGGGCCACCGGGCCCTGGACACGAACGATGGCCTTTCCCCGGAGAAACACAGTTCAGCATGCCAGGTTCCTGATGTCAGTTTGCAGGAGGCACTTGGCACTGTCAAACCAGCCACAGCTGCCTGTGGGGGCACCTTTCATCTGGGAGGTATCCTGATCCGTGTGGAATTTCAGCAGGCAGCCGGCCACTCCGGGCCACCAGGCCTGGACACGAACGATGGCCTTTCCCGTGAGAAACACAAGTCAGCATGCGAGGTGCTAGATGTCAGTTTGCAGCAGGCACTTGGCACTGTCAAACCACCCACAGCTGCTTGTGCGGGCACCTTGCATCTGGAAGGTATCCTGATCCGTGCGGAATTTCAGCAGGCAGCCGGCCACTCCGGGCCACCGGGTCCTGGACACGAACGATGGCCTTTCCCGTGAGAAACATAATTCAGCATGCGAGTTGCTAGATGTCAGTTTGCAGGAGGCACTTGGCACTGTCAAACCAGACACAGCTGCCTGTGGGGGCACCTTGAATCTGGGAGGTATCCTGATCCGTGCGGAATTTCAGCAGGCAGCCGGCCACTCAGGGCCACCGGGCCCTGGACATGAACGATAGCCTTTCCCCTTAAAAACAAAACTCACCAGGCCAGGTTCCTGATGTCAGTTTGCAGGAGGCACTTGGCACTGTCAAACCAGACACAGCTGCCTGTGGGGGCACCTTGCATCTGGGAGGTATCCTGATCCATGCGGAATTTCAGCAGGCAGCCGGCCACTCCGGGCCACCGGGCCCTGGACATGAACGATGGGCATTCTCCTGAGAAACAAAAGTCACCAGGCCAGGTTCCTGATGTCAGTTTGCAGGAGGCACTTGGCACTGTCAAACCAGCCACAGTTGGCCATGGGGGCACCTTGCATCTGAGAGGTATTCTGATCCGTGTGGAATTTCAGCAGGCAGCCGGCCACTCAGGGCCACCGGGCCCTGGACATGAACGATAGCCTTTCCCCAGAGAAACAAAAGTCAGCATGCCAGGTTCCTGATGTCAGTTTGCAGGAGGCACTTGGCACTGTCAAACCAGACACAGCTGCCTGTGAGGGCACCTTGAATCTGGGAGGTATCCTGATCCGTGCGGAATTTCAGCAGGCAGCCGGCCACTCAGGGCCACCGGGCCCTGGACATGAACGATAGCCTTTCCCCTTAAAAACAAAACTCACCAGGCCAGGTTCCTGATGTCAGTTTGCAGGAGGCACTTGGCACTGTCAAACCAGACACAGCTGCCTGTGGGGGCACCTTGCATCTGGGAGGTATCCTGATCCATGCGGAATTTCAGCAGGCAGCCGGCCACTCCGGGCCACCGGGCCCTGGACACGAACGATGGCCTTTCCCCAGAGAAACCAAAGTCAGCATGCCAGGTTCCTGATGTCAGTTTGCAGGAGGCACTTGGCACTGTCAAAACAGCCACAGTTGGCTGTGGGGGCACCTTGCATCTGGGAGGTATCCTGATCCGTGTGGAATTTCAGCAGGCAGCCGGCCACTCCGGGCCACCGGGCCCTGGACACGAACGATGGCCTTTCCCGTGAGAAACACAAGTCAGCATGCAGGGTTCCTGATGTCAGTTTGCAGCAGGCACTTGGCACTGTCAAACCAGACACAGCTGCCTGTGGGGGCACCTTGCATCTGGGAGGTATCCTGATCCGTGTGTAATTTCAGCAGGCAGCCGGCCACTCCGGGCCACCGGGCCCTGGACATGAACGATGGCCTTTCCCCTGAGAAACAAAAGTCAGCATGCCAGGTTCCTGATGTCAGTTTGCAGGAGGCACTTGGCACTGTCAAACCAGCCACAGTTGGCTGTGGGGGCACCTTGCATATGGGAGGTATCCTGATCCGTGCGGAATTTCAGCAGGCAGCCGGCCACTCCGGGCCACCGGGTCCTGGACACGAACGATGGCCTTTCCCGTGAGAAACATAATTCAGCATGCGAGTTGCTAGATGTCAGTTTGCAGGAGGCACTTGGCACTGTCAAACCAGCCACAGTTGGCTGTGGGGGCACCTTGCATCTGGGAGGTATCCTGATCCGTGTGGAATTTCAGCAGGCAGCCGGCCACTCCGGGCCACCGGGCCCTGGACACGAACGATGGCCTTTCCCGTGAGAAACAAAAGTCACCAGGCCAGGTTCCTGATGTCAGTTTGCAGGAGGCACTTGGCACTGTCACACCACCCACGGCGGCCCGTGGGGGCACCTTGCATCTGGGAGGTATCCTGATTCGTGCGGAATTTCAGCAGGCAGCCGGCCACTCCGGGCCACCGGGCCCTGGACACGAACGATGGCCTTTCCCCTGAGAAACTAAACTCACCAGGCCAGGTTCCTAATGTCAGTTTGCAGGAGGCACTTGGCACTGTCAAACCAGAAACAGCGGCCTGTGGGGGCACCTTGCATCTGGGAGGTATCCTGATCCGTGTGGAATTTCAGCAGGCAGCCGGCCACTCAGGGCCACCGGGCCCTGGACACGAACGATGGCCTTTCCCCTGAGAAACACAAGTCAGCATGCCAGGTTCCTGATGTCAATTTGCAGGAGGCACTTGGCACTGTCAAACCAGACACAGCTGCCTGTGGGGGCACCTTGCATCTGGGAGGTATCCTGATCCGTGTGGAATTTCAGCAGGCAGCCGGCCACTCCGGGCCACCGGGCCCTGGATATGAACGATGGGCATTCTCCTGAGAAACGAAAGTCACCAGGCCAGGTTCCTGATGTCAGTTTGCAGGAGGCAATTGGCACTATCAAACCACCCACAGCTGCCTGTGGGGGCACCTTGCATCTGGGAGGTATCCTGATCCGTGTGGAATTTCAGCACGCAGCCGGCCACTCCGGGCCACCGGGCCCTGGACATGAACGATGGCCTTTCCCCTGAGAAACAAATCTCACCAGGCCAGGTTCCTGATGTCAGTTTGCAGGAGGCACTTGGACTGTCAAACCAGCCACAGTTGGCTGTGGGGGCACCTTGCATCTGAGAGGTATCCTGATCCGTGTGGAATTTCAGCAGGCAGCCGGCCACTCAGGGCCACCGGGCCCTGGACACGAACGATGGCCTTTCCCCGGAGAAACACAGTTCAGCATACCAGGTTCCTGATGTCAGTTTGCAGGAGGCACTTGGCACTGTCAAACCAGCCACAGCTGCCTGTGGGGGCACCTTTCATCTGGGAGGTATCCTGATCCGTGTGGAATTTCAGCAGGCAGCCGGCCACTCCGGGCCACCAGGCCTGGACACGAACGATGGCCTTTCCCGTGAGAAACACAAGTCAGCATGCGAGGTGCTAGATGTCAGTTTGCAGCAGGCACTTGGCACTGTCAAACCACCCACAGCTGCTTGTGCGGGCACCTTGCATCTGGAAGGTATCCTGATCCGTGCGGAATTTCAGCAGGCAGCCGGCCACTCCAGGCCCTGGACAAGAAGGATGGCCTTTCCCCTGAGAAACAAAACTCACCAGGCCAGGTTCCTGGTGTCAGTTTGCAGCAGGCACTTGGCACTGTCAAACCAGACACAGTTGGCTGTGGGGGCACCTTTCATCTGGGAGGTATCCTGATCCATGTGGAATTTCAGCAGGCAGCCAGCCACTCCGGGCCACCGGGCCCTGGACACGAACGATGGCCTTTCCCCGGAAAAACAAAAGTCACCAGGCCAGGTTCCTGATGTCAGTTTGCAGGAGGCACTTGGCACTGTCAAACCAGACACAGCTGCCTTTGGGGGCACCTTGCATCTGGGAGGTATCCTGATCCATGCGGAATTTCAGCAGGCAGACGGCCACTCCGGGCCACGGGGCCCTGGACACGAACGACAGCCTTTCCCGTGAGAAACAAAAGTCACCAGGCCAGGTTCCTGATGTCAGTTTGCAGGAGGCACTTGGCACAGTCAATCCAGCCACAGTTGGCCGTGGGGGCACCTTGCATCTGAGAGGTATCCTGATCCGTGTGGAATTTCAGCAGGCAGCCGGACACTCCGGGCCACCGGGCCCTGGACACGAACGATGGCCTTTCCCGTGAGAAACACAAGTCACCAGGCCAGGTTCCTGATGTCAGTTTGCAGGAGGCACTTGGCACTGTCAAACCAGACAGAGTTGGCTGTGGGGGCACCTTACATCGGAGAGGTATCCTGATCCGTGCGGAATTTCAGCAGGCAGCCGGTCACTCCAGGCCCTGGACACGAAGGATGGCCTTTCCCCTGAGAAACAAAAGTCACCAGGCCAGGTTCCTGATGTCAGTTTGCAGGAGGCACTTGGCACTGTCAAACCAGACACAGCTGCCTGTGGGGGCACCTTGCATCTGGGAGGTATCCTGATCCGTGCGGAATTTCAGCAGGCAGCCGGCCACTCCGGGCCACGGGGCCCTGGACATGAACGATGGGCATTCTCCTGAGAAACGAAACTCACCAGGCCAGGTTCCTGATGTCAGTTTGCAGGAGGCACTTGGCACTGTCAAACCAAACACAGTTGGCTGTGGGGGCACCTTGCACCTGGGAGGTATCCTGATCCGTGTGGAATTTCAGCAGGCAGCCGGCCACTCTGGGCCACCGGGACCTGGACACGAACGATGGCCTTTCCCGTGAGAAACAAAAGTCACCAGGCCAGGTTCCTGATGTCAGTTTGCAGGAGGCACTTGGCACTGTCAAACCAGACAGAGTTGGCTGTGGGGGCACCTTGCATCGGAGAGGTATCCTGATCCGTGCGGAATTTCAGCAGGCAGCCGGCCACTCCGGGACTTGGACACAAACCATGCCCTTTCCTGTGAGAAACAAAAGTCACCAGGCCAGGTTCCTGATGTCAGTTTGCAGGAGGCACTTGGCACTGTCAAACCACTCAGAGCTGCTTGTGGGGGCACCTTGCATCTGGGAGGTATCCTGATCCGTGTGGAATTTCAGCAGGCAGCAGGCCACTCCGGGACTTGGACACAAACCATGCCCTTTCCCCTGAAAAACAAAACTCACCAGGCCAGGTTCCTGATGTCAGTTTGGAGGAGGCACTTGGCACTGTCAAACCAGACAGAGCTGCCTGTGGGGGCACCTTGCATCTGGGAGGTATCCTGATCCGTGCGGAATTTCAGCAGGCAGCCGGCCACTCCGCGCCACTGGGCCCTGGACACGAACGATGGCCTTTTCCCTGAAAAACTAAAGTCACCAGGCCAGGTTCCTGATGTCAGTTTGCAGGAGGCACTTGGCACTGTCAAACCAGACAGAGTTGGCTGTGGGGGCACCTTGCATCTGGGAGATATCCTGATCCGTGCGGAATTTCAGCAGGCAGCCGGCCACTCCGAGCCACCGGGCCTGGACACGAACGATGGGCATTCTCCTGAGAAACAGAAGTCACCCGGCCAGGTTCCTGGTGTCAGTTTGCAGCAGGCACTTGGCACTGTCAAACCAGACACAGCTGCCTGTGGGGCACATTGCTTCTGGGAGGTATCCTGATCCGTGTGGAATTTCAGCAGGCAGCCGGCCACTCCGGGCCACCGGGACCTGGACACGAACCATGCCCTTTCCCCTGAGAAACACAAGTCAGCATGCCAGGTGCTAGATGTCAGTTTGCAGGTGGCAGTTGGCACTGTCAAACCAGATACAGCTGCCTGTGGGGGCACCTTGCATCTGGGAGGTATACTGATCCGTGTGGAATTTCAGCAGGCAGCCGGCCACTCCAGGCCCTGGACAAGAAGGATGGCCTTTCCCCTGAGAAACAAAAGTCAACAGGCCAGGTTCCTGATGTCAGTTTGCAGGAGTCACTTGGCACTGTCAAACCACCCACAGTTGGCTGTGGGGGCACCTTGCATCTGGGAGGTATCCTGATCCGTGTGGAATTTCAGCAGGCAGCCCGCCACTCCGAGCCACCGGGCCCTGGACATGAACGATGGCCTCTCCCCAGAGAAACAAAACTCACCACGCCAGGTTCCTGATGTCAGTTTGCAGGTGGTAGATGGCACTGTCAAACCAGACACAGTTGGCTGAGGGGGCACCTTGCATCTGGGAGGTATCCTGATCCGTGCGGAATTTCAGCAGGCAGCCGGCCACTCCGGGCCACCGGGCCCTGGACATGAACGATGGGCATTCCCCTGAGAAACAAAAGTCACCAGGCCAGGTTCCTGATGTCAGTTTGCAGGAGGCACTTGGCACTGTCAAACCAGACACAGCTGCCTGTGGGGGCACCTTGCATCTGGGAGGTATCCTGATCCGTGCGGAATTTCAGCAGGCAGCCGGCCACTCCGGGCCCTGGACACGAAGGATGGCCTTTCCCCTGAGTAACAAAAGTCACCAGGCCAGGTTCCTGATGTCAGTTTGCAGGAGGCACTTGGCACTGTCAAACCAGACAGAGTTGGCTGTGGGGGCACCTTGCATCTGGGAGATATCCTGATCCGTGCGGAATTTCAGCAGCCAGCCGGCCACTCCGAGCCACCGGGCCTGGACACGAAAGATGGGCATTCTCCTGAGAAACATAACTCACCCGGCCAGGTTCCTGGTGTCAGTTTGCAGCAGGCACTTGGCACTGTCAAACCAGACACAGCTGCCTGTGGGGGCACCTTGCATCTGGGAGATATCCTGAAGCATGCGGAATTTCAGCAGGCAGCCGGCCACTCCGGGCCACCGGGCCCTGGACACGAACAATGCCCTTTCCCCTGAGAAACAAAACTCACCAGGCCAGGTTCCTGATGTCAGTTTGCAGGAGGCACTTGGCACTCTCAAACCAGACACAGTTGCCTGTGGGGGCACCTTGCATCTGGGAGATATCCTGAAGCATGCGGAATTTCAGCAGGCAGCCGGCCACTCCGGGCCACCGGGCCCTGGACATGAACGATGCCCTTTCCCCTGAGAAACAAAACTCACCAGGCCAGGTTCCTGATGTCAGTTTGCAGGAGGCACTTGGCACTGTCAAACCAGACACAGTTGCCTGTGGGGGCACCTTGCATCTGGGAGATATCCTGAAGCATGCGGAATTTCAGCAGGCAGCCGGCCACTCCGGGCCACCGGGCCCTGGACACGAACGATGCCCTTTCCCCTGAGAAACAAAACTCACCAGGCCAGGTTCCTGATGTCAGTTTGCAGGAGGCACTTGGCACTGTCAAACCAGACACAGTTGCCTGTGGGGGCACCTTGCACCTGGGAGGTATCCTGATCCGTGTGGAATTTCAGCAGGCAGCCGGCCACTCTGGGCCACCGGGACCTGGACACGAACGATGGCCTTTCCCGAGAGAAACAAAAGTCACCAGGCCAGGTTCCTGATGTCAGTTTGCAGGAGGCACTTGGCACTGTCAAACCAGACACAGCTGCCTGTGGGGGCACCTTGCATCGGAGAGGTATCCTGATCCGTGCGGAATTTCAGCAGGCAGCCGGCCACTCCGGGACTTGGACACAAACCATGCCCTTTCCCGTGAGAAACAAAAGTCACCAGGCCAGGTTCCTGATGTCAGTTTGCAGGAGGCACTTGGCACTGTCAAACCACACAGAGCTGCTTGTGGGGGCACCTTGCATCTGGGAGGTATCCTGATCCGTGTGGAATTTCAGCAGGCAGCCGGCCACTCCGGGCCACGGGGCCCTGGACACGAACGACGGCCTTTCCCGTGAGAAACAAAAGTCACCAGGCCAGGTTCCTGATGTCAGTTTGCAGGAGGCACTTGGCACTGTCAAACCAGACACAGTTGGCTGTGGGGGCACCTTGCATCTGGGATGTATCCTGATCCGTGTGGAATTTCAGCAGGCAGCCGGCCACTCCGGGCCACCGGGCCCTGGACACGAACGATGCCCTTTCCCCTGAGAAACAAAACTCACCAGGCCAGGTTCCTGATGTCAGTTTGCAGGAGGCACTTGGCACTGTCAAACCAGACAGAGTTGGCTGTGGGGGCACCTTGCATCGGAGAGGTATCCTGATCCGTGCGGAATTTCAGCAGGCAGCCGGCCACTCCGGGACTTGGACACAAACCATGCCCTTTCCCCTGAAAAGCAAAAGTCACCAGGCCAGGTTCCTGATGTCAGTTTGCAGGAGGCACTTGGCACTGTCAAACCACACAGAGCTGCCTGTGGGGGCACCTTGCATCTGGGAGGTATCCTGATCCGTGTGGAATTTCAGCAGGCAGCCGGCCACTCCGGGCCAGGGGGCCCTGGACACGAACGACGGCCTTTCCCCTGAGAAACAAAAGTCACCAGGCCAGGTTCCTGATGTCAGTTTGCAGGAGGCACTTGGCACTGTCAAACCAGACACAGTTGGCTGTGGGGGCACCTTGCATCTGGGAGGTATCCTGATCCGTGTGGAATTTCAGCAGGCAGCCCGCCACTCCGAGCCACCGGGCCCTGGACATGAACGATGGCCTCTCCCCAGAGAAACAAAAGTCACCAGGCCAGGTTCCTGACGTCAGTTTGCAGGTGGCAGATGGCACTGTCAAACCAGACACAGTTGGCTGTGGGGGCACCTTGCATCTGGGAGGTATCCTGATCCGTGCGGAATTTCAGCAGGCAGCCGGCCACTCCGGGCCACCGGGCCCTGGACACGAACGACAGCCTTTCCCGTGAGAAACAAAAGTCACCAGGCCAGGTTCCTGATGTCAGTTTGCAGGAGGCACTTGGCACAGTCAATCCAGCCACAGTCGGCCGTGGGGGCACCTTGCATCTGAGAGGTATCCTGATCCGTGTGGAATTTCAGCAGGCAGCCGGACACTCCGGGCCACCGGGCCCTGGACACGAACGATGGCCTTTCCCGTGAGAAACACAAGTCACCAGGCCAGGTTCCTGATGTCAGTGTGCAGGAGGCACTTGGCACTGTCAAACCAGACACAGCTGCCTGTGGGGGCACCTTGCATCTGGGAGGTATCCTGATCCGTGTGGAATTTCAGCAGGCAGCCGGCCACTCCGGGACTTGGACACAAACCATGCCCTTTCCCGTGAGAAACAAAAGTCACCAGGCCAGGTTCCTGATGTCAGTTTGCAGGAGGCACTTGGCACTGTCAAACCAGACACAGCTGCCTGTGGGGCACATTGCTTCTGGGAGGTATCCTGATCCGTGCGGAATTTCAGCAGGCAGCCGGCCACTCCGGGCCACCGGGACCTGGACACGAACCATGCCCTTTCCCCTGAGAAACACAAGACAGCATGCCAGGTGCTAGATGTCAGTTTGCAGGTGGCAGTTGGCACTGTCAAACCAGATACAGCTGCCTGTGGGGGCACCTTGCATCTGGGAGGTATCCTGATCCGTGCGGAATTTCAGCAGGCAGCCGGCCACTCCGGGCCACCGGGCCTTGGACATGAACGATGGGCATTCCCCTGAGAAACAAAAGTCACCAGGCCAGGTTCCTGATGTCAGTTTGCAGCAGGCACTTGGCACTGTCAAACCAGACACAGTTGGCTGTGGGGGCACCTTTCATCTGGGAGGTATCCTGATCCATGTGGAATTTCAGCAGGCAGCCGGCCACTCCGGGCCACCGGGCCCTGGACACGAACCATGCCCTTTCCCCTGAGAAACACAAGTCAGCATGCCAGGTGCTAGATGTCAGTTTGCAGGTGGCAGTTGGCACTGTCAAACCAGATACAGCTGCCTGTGGGGGCACCTTGCATCTGGGAGGTATCCTGATCCGTGCGGAATTTCAGCAGGCAGCCGGCCACTCCAGGCCCTGGACAAGAAGGATGGCCTTTCCCCTGAGTAACAAAAGTCACCAGGCCAGGTTCCTGATGTCAGTTTGCAGGAGGCACTTGGCACAGTCAATCCAGCCACAGTTGGCCGTGGGGGCACCTTGCATCTGAGAGGTATCCTGATCCGTGTGGAATTTCAGCAGGCAGCCGGCCACTCCGGGCCACCGGGCCCTGGACACGAACGATGGCCTTTCCTGTGAGAAACACAAGTCAGCATGCCAGGTTCCTGATGTCAGTGTGCAGGAGGCACTTGGCACTGTCAAACCAGACACAGCTGCCTGTGGGGGCACCTTACATCGGAGAGGTATCCTGATCCGTGCGGAATTTCAGCAGGCAGCCGGCCACTCCAGGCCCTGGACAGGAAGGATGGCCTTTCCCCTGAGAAACGAAACTCACCAGGCCAGGTTCCTGATGTCAGTTTGCAGGAGGCACTTGGCACTGTCAAACCAGACACAGCTGCCTGTGGGGGCACCTTGCATCTGGGAGGTATCCTGATCCATGCGGAATTTCAGCAGGCAGCCGGCCACTCCGGGCCACCGGGACCTGGACACGAACGATGGCCTTTCCCGTGAGAAACACAAGTCAGCATGCCAGGTTCCTGATGTCAGTTTGCAGGAGGCACTTGGCACTGTCAAACCAGACACAGTTGGCTGTGGGGGCACCTTGCATCGGAGAGGTATCCTGATCCGTGCGGAATTTCAGCAGGCAGCCGGCCACTCCGGGACTTGGACACAAACCATGCCCTTTCCCGTGAGAAACAAAAGTCACCAGGCCAGGTTCCTGATGTCAGTTTGCAGGAGGCACTTGGCACTGTCAAACCAGACACAGTTGGCTGTGGGGGCACCTTGCATCTGGGAGGTATCCTGATCCGTGTGGAATTTCAGCAGGCAGCCGGCCACTCTGAGCCACCGGGCCCTGGACACGAACGATGGGCATTCTCCTGAGAAACAAAACGCACCCGGCCAGGTTCCTGGTGTCAGTTTGCAGCAGGCACTTGGCACTGTCAAGCCAGACACAGCTGCCTGTGGGGCACATTGCTTCTGGGAGGTATCCTGATCCGTGTGGAATTTCAGCAGGCAGCCGGCCACTCTGGGCCACCGGGCCCTGGACACGAACCATGCCCTTTCCCCTGAGAAACACAAGTCAGCATGCCAGGTGCTAGATGTCAGTTTGCAGGTGGCAGTTGGCACTGTCAAACCAGATACAGCTGCCTGTGGGGGCACCTTGCATCTGGGAGGTATCCTGATCCGTGCGGAATTTCAGCAGGCAGCCGGCCACTCCAGGCCCTGGACAAGAAGGATGGCCTTTCCCCTGAGAAACAAAAGTCACCAGGCCAGGTTCCTGATGTCAGTTTGCAGGAGGCACTTGGCACTGTCAAACCAGCCACAGTTGGCTGTGGGGGCACCTTGCATCTGGGAGGTATCCTGATCCGTGTGGAATTTCAGCAGGCAGCCCGCCACTCCGAGCCACCGGGCCCTGGACATGAACGATGGCCTCTCCCCAGAGAAACAAAACTCACCACGCCAGGTTCCTGATGTCAGTTTGCAGGTGGCAGATGGCACTGTCAAACCAGACACAGTTGGCTGTGGGGGCACCTTTCATCTGGGAGGTATCCTGATCCATGTGGAATTTCAGCAGGCAGCTGGCCACTCCGGGCCACCGGGACCTGGACACGAACCATGCCCTTTCCCCGGAAAAACAAAAGTCACCAGGCCAGGTTCCTGATGTCAGTTTGCAGGAGGCACTTGGCACTGTCAAACCAGACACAGCTGCCTTTGGGGGCACCTTGCATCTGGGAGGTATCCTGAACCATGCGGAATTTCAGCAGGCAGCCGGCCACTCCGGGCCACGGGGCCCTGGACACGAACGACAGCCTTTCCCGTGAGAAACAAAAGTCACCAGGCCAGGTTCCTGATGTCAGTTTGCAGGAGGCACTTGGCACAGTCAATCCAGCCACAGTTGGCCGTGGGGGCACCTTGCATCTGAGAGGTATCCTGATCCGTGTGGAATTTCAGCAGGCAGCCGGACACTCCGGGCCACCGGGCCCTGGACATGAAGGATGGCCTTTCCCGTGAGAAAAAAAAGTCACCAGGCCAGGTTCCTGATGTCAGTTTGCAGGAGGCACTTGGCACTGTCAAACCAGACAGAGTTGGCTGTGGGGGCACCTTACATCGGAGAGGTATCCTGATCCGTGCGGAATTTCAGCAGGCAGCCGGCCACTCCGGGAGACGGGGCCCTGGACATGAACGATGGGCATTCTCCTGAGAAACGAAACTCACCAGGCCAGGTTCCTGATGTCAGTTTGCAGGTGGCACTTGGCACTGTCAAACCAGACACAGCTGCCTGTGGGGGCACCTTGCACCTGGGAGGTATCCTGATCCGTGTGGAATTTCAGCAGGCAGCCGGCCACTCTGGGCCACCGGGACCTGGACACGAACGATGCCCTTTCCCCTGAGAAACAAAAGTCACCAGGCCAGGTTCCTGATGTCAGTTTGCAGGAGGCACTTGGCACTGTCAAACCAGACAGAGTTGGCTGTGGGGGCACCTTGCATCGGAGAGGTATCCTGATCCGTGCGGAATTTCAGCAGGCAGCCGGCCACTCCGGGACTTGGACACAAACCATGCCCTTTCCCCTGAAAAACAAAACTCACCAGGCCAGGTTCCTGATGTCAGTTTGGAGGAGGCACTTGGCACTGTCAAACCAGACAGAGCTGCCTGTGGGGGCACCTTGCATCTGGGAGGTATCCTGATCCGTGCGGAATTTCAGCAGGCAGCCGGCCACTCCGGGCCACGGGGCCCTGGACACGAACGACGGCCTTTCCCGTGAGAAACCAAAGTCACCAGGCCAGGTTCCTGATGTCAGTTTGCAGGAGGCACTTGGCACTGTCAAACCAGACACAGTTGGCTGTGGGGGCACCTTGCATCTGGGAGGTATCCTGATCCGTGCGGAATTTCAGCAGGCAGCCGGCCACTCCGGGCCACCAGGCCTTGGACATGAACGATGGCCATTCCCCTGAGAAACAAAAGTCACCAGGCCAGGTTCCTGGTGTCAGTTTGCAGCAGGCACTTGGCACTGTCAAACCAGACACAGCTGCCTGTGGGGCACATTGCTTCTGGGAGGTATCCTGATCCGTGTGGAATTTCAGCAGGCAGCCGGCCACTCCGGGCCACCGGGACCTGGACACGAACCATGCCCTTTCCCCTGAGAAACACAAGTCAGCATGCCAGGTGCTAGATGTCAGTTTGCAGGTGGCAGTTGGCACTGTCAAACCAGATACAGCTGCCTGTGGGGGCACCTTGCATCTGGGAGGTATCCTGATCCGTGCGGAATTTCAGCAGGCAGCCGGCCACTCCGGGCCACCGGGCCTTGGACATGAACGATGGGCATTCCCCTGAGAAACAAAAGTCACCAGGCCAGGTTCCTGATGTCAGTTGGCAGCAGGCACTTGGCACTGTCAAACCAGACACAGTTGGCTGTGGGGGCACCTTTCATCTGGGAGGTATCCTGATCCATGTGGAATTTCAGCAGGCAGCCGGCCACTCCGGGCCACCGGGCCCTGGACACGAAGGATGGCCTTTCCCCGGAAAAACAAAAGTCACCAGGCCAGGTTCCTGATGTCAGTTTGCAGGAGGCACTTGGCACTGTCAAACCAGACACAGCTGCCTTTGGGGGCACCTTGCATCTGGGAGGTATCCAGATCCATGCGGAATTTCAGCAGGCAGCCGGCCACTCCGGGCCACGGGGCCCTGGACACGAACGACAGCCTTTCCCGTGAGAAACAAAAGTCACCAGGCCAGGTTCCTGATGTCAGTTTGCAGGAGGCACTTGGCACTGTCAAACCAGACAGAGTTGGCCGTGGGGGCACCTTGCATCTGAGAGGTATCCTGATCCGTGTGGAATTTCAGCAGGCAGCCGGACACTCCGGGCCACCGGGCCCTGGACACGAACGATGGCCTTTCCTGTGAGAAACACAAGTCAGCATGCCAGGTTCCCGATGTCAGTGTGCAGGAGGCACTTGGCACTGTCAAACCAGACACAGCTGCCTGTGGGGGCACCTTACATCGGAGAGGTATCCTGATCCGTGCGGAATTTCAGCAGGCAGCCGGCCACTCCAGGCCCTGGACAGGAAGGATGGCCTTTCCCCTGAGAAACAAAAGTCACCAGGCCAGGTTCCTGATGTCAGTTTGCAGGAGGCACTTGGCACTGTCAAACCAGACACAGCTGCCTGTGGGGGCACCTTGCATCTGGGAGGTATCCTGATCCATGCGGAATTTCAGCAGGCAGCCCGCCACTCCGGGCCACCGGGCCGTGGACACGAACGATGGGCATTCTCCTGAGAAACACAAGTCAGCATGCCAGGTTCCTGATGTCAGTTTGCAGGAGGCACTTGGCACTGTCAAACCATACACAGCTGCCTGTGGGGGCACCTTGCATCTGGGAGGTATCCTGATCCGTGCGGAATTTCAGCAGGCAGCCGGCCACTCCGGGCCAGTGGGTCCTGGACACGAACGATGGCCTCTCCCCAGAAAAACAAAAGTCACCAGGCCAGGTTCCTGATGTCAGTTTGCAGGAGGCACTTGGCCCTGTCAAACCACCCACGGTGGCCTGTGGGGGCACCTTGCATCTGGGAGGTATCCTGATCCGTGCGGAATTTCAGCATGCAGCCGGCCACTCCGGGCCACCGGGACCTGGACACGAACCATGCCCTTTCCCCGGAGAAACAAAAGTCACCAGGCCAGGTTCCTGATGTCAGCTTGCAGGAGGCACTTGGCACTGTCAAACTACCGACGGTGGCCTGTGGGGGCACCTTGCATCTGAGAGGTATTCTGATCCGTGTGGAATTTCAGCAGGCAGCCGGCCACTCCGGGCCAGTGGGTCCTGGACACGAACGATGGACTTTCCCCTGAGAAACAAAACTCACCAGGCCAGGTTCCTGGTGTCAGTGTGCAGGAGGCACTTGGCACTGTCAAACCAGACACAGCTGCCTGTGGGGCACATTGCTTCTGGGAGGTATCCTGATCCGTGTGGAATTTCAGCAGGCAGCCGGCCACTCCGCGCCAACGGGCCCTGGACACGAACCATGCCCTTTCCCCTGAGAAACAAAAGTCACCAGGCCAGGTTCCTGATGTCAGTTTGCAGGAGGCACTTGGCACTGTCAAACCAGACAGAGTTGGCTGTGGGGGCACCTTACATCGGAGAGGTATCCTGATCCGTGCGGAATTTCAGCAGGCAGCCGGCCACTCCAGGCCCTGGACACGAAGGATGGCCTTTCCGCTGAGAAACAAAAGTCACCAGGCCAGGTTCCTGATGTCAGTTTGCAGCAGGCACTTGGCACTGTCAAACCAGACACAGTTGGCTGTGGGGGCACCTTGCATCTGGGAGGTTTCCTGATCCATGCGGAATTTCAGCAGGCAGCCGGCCACTCCGGGCCACCGGGCCCTGGACACGAACGATGGCCTTTCCCCTGAGATATTTCCAAACATCTTGTGCCCATCTACAAATCCCATCTAGAATCCAACAACACCCCACGCTACAAATTTCAAGCCCCCAGGATTTGTCCTGTCACACCGGGCTATGCGGCAGGGCAGAGCAGCTCCGGCACAAATATGTGCAGACACCCGTGACACAGGACAGGACGTGACAAACAAAGGGGACACAACAGGAACAGAAATCTCTTGGCAAGAGGAATGACTGCAAGGACCAAGAGAATGCAAAATGAAATGACTGAGGTGAGACCGATGGCGAGCCGATGAGGCTCAGAGAACCCTGGAGGAAGAAGATGCTAACTGAATGATTTCTTCAAAGAACTGCAAAGATGGATGCCTGTGAATCCTACTGTCAAAATCCTCTACCTATCCTCACGTTCTTACAACTCCTAATCTGCAATAATGGATCCTTGTGAGGCACAGGTGTCTGTACGGCTCAGAACAAGACCTTCAAAGACATGAGAATAGATGCTCCTAATGAGAAATGCAATTCCAATGCCTGTCTGAGCTCCTGAGTCAAAAGTCCTATGGCACTGGTGCCAGACCAAGGAATGCAGGGATCACAGATGCTAAGGATGATGCCAGGGTTTCTGATAGGCCACTCAAAGGGTTAAGGTGAAATATGTGCAACATGAGACAGACAAACAACACAGAAGGCACGACAGACAAGTGACACGATACACACCGGAACTGCTCTGCCCTGCGCACGTCAGCGCTGGGATCAAAAGTGATGCTTTCCCTTTATGTGGCCTAAGGGGACACTTCTTGTATATCCTCATCCCCCAAGCTGACTCAAAAACCCCTCCCTGTGAGCTCCAACCCAGCACCCCACTATCATCCCCTCTCTGGGACATAGCCCTCGACTTATCTGCGGATGCCGGTCTGTGTCAGGTGCCAAAGAAGGCCACCTCGCCGTCTGGGAAGTTCCTGCTGTCACCGGGCCGTTGTCCCTTAGTCAGCTGCATTCAAGAAAACCGAGCATCAGTGCCTGATCTTGGCAGCGCATCGGCCAAAACCCGACAATTCTGTTACTCGCCGTTCTCCGAGCAATGCCTGGGTCTCTTATGAATGCCGCACGCTTCGGCTGCGCTCTGAGGCCGACGCCGTCATCGCAGGGTTCGCCTCGGTTGACAGGAGAAAAGGTGATGTGGCATTGCTGAAACCAGAGTGGACCCCCGCTCCTCCTCCCTATTGCCGACTCACCGCAACTCCTCAGGCGTTGCCAAAGGCCACCCGGATGACTCCTTTAAATAGAAAAGGCAGAGGCTTCATCACAGAGTCCTGTAATACTTCCACAGGACTCCAAAGAGCAACCATCACAGTCCATCAGCCAGTGTGTGACAGGGTCACGTATACTCCAAATGGATTGCCTAAAGCACACCAACGAGAATGCATGCTTAGAGTTGTACCAGAAATTGAGATCTCAGCAATAACAACAACTTCTGTCCACTAGTCACTGCTCACCTTGCCCACTTTGCCTTGTCTGCTGCTACATTGCTTTACTTCCTAAAAATAAAGAAAAACAACAATGCTGTAACACAAAGTCACCATTTACCCTCCCCCCGCAGAGACAAACAGTGACTGACTTGTTCAGGGCAACCCACTCACCTGGGATGGGGTGCTCTGCCATGGATTTTATCAATCTGCATCTGAAAGAAATTCAGGACAAAGGTCAGAGGGCTGCAGGATAACTTCACACTTCCAAACATATTGTGCCCATCTACAAATCCCATCTAGAATCCAACTACACCCCACACTACAAATTTCAAGCCCCCGGGATTTGTCCTATCGCGCCAGGCTATGCAGCAGGGCAGAGCAGCTCCGGCACAAATATGTGCAGACACCCGTGACACAGGACAGGACGTGACAAACAAAGGGGACACAACAGGAACAGAAATCACTTGGCAAGAAGAATGACTGCAAAATTAAGGCAAAATGAAGTGACTGAGGTAAGACCAATGGTGAGCCAATGAGGCTCAGAGAATCCTGGAGGAAGAAGATGCTAACTGAATGATTTCTTCAAAGGACTGCAAAAATGGATGCCTGTGAATCCTACGGTCAGAATCCTCTACCTATCCTCACGTCACTTCGAGTCCTAACCCGCAATAATGGATCCTTGCGGGGCGCAGCTGTCCGTACGGCTCTGAACCAGACCTTCAAAGACATCAGACTGGATGCTTCTAAAGAGAAATGCAATTCTGATGCCTGTCTGAGCTCCCGAGTCAAAAGTCCTATGGCATTGGTGCCAAGCCAAGAAACGCAGAGATCACAGATGCTAAGAATGATGCCAGGGTTTCTGAGAGGCCTCACAAAGGGCTAAGGGAAAAGACATGAGACATACAAACAACACATAAGGCATGACTCACAAGTGACACACACCAGAACTGCTCTGCCCTGCTGACCACAGCACTGGGATCAAAAATGACACTTGGCTTTTGTGTGGTCTTAAGACAACATTTTCTGGATATCCTCAGCTCCAAAGCTGACTCAAAAATCCCTCCCGGTGAGTCCTGACACAGCAGCCCCCTTCCGTCTGCATCCCCTCTGTGACACACAGCCCTTGACTTATCTCTTGCATGTCCGGGAATGAGAATCCGCATCGGGTGCAAAGGAAGGCCGCCAGGCTGTCTGGGAGGTTCCTGCTGTCACCGGGCTGCTGTCTCTTAGTCTGTCAAGAGAAAGAAAACCGGACATCAGTGCGGCATCTTAGCAGCACGTCGACCAAAACCCGACAGTTCTGCTACTCACCTCCTCCTAAGAATGACCGGCTCCTCGGGCCGCACGCTTTGGCCCTGCTCTGAGACCCACGCCGACGTCTCGGGCTACGCCTGGGTAAAGGAGAGACGAGGTGACGTGGCACTGCTGAGAACTGAGCAGACCCTCCCTCCCCCTCAATACCTCCCTGAATCACCGTGACTCCTTGGCCGTGGCTGACGGCTATCCAGAAGGAACCTTTAAATAGACAATTTCAAGGCTTCATGACAGAGTCCTGCAATACCTCCACAGGGCTCACAAGAGCAGCAAACTCGGTCCATCAGCGGCTTGGTGACGGGGGCTTAGCAGAACCTGAGTAGATGGCCTAAAGCACACAAACAAGAACAGAGGCTTAGAGTTGCACCAGAAATTGAGACCCCTGCAATAACACTGCTCACCTTGCCCACTTGAACTTGACTGTTGCTATATGCCTTTACTTCCTAAAATAAAGAAAAAGAGCAATGCTGTAACACAGAGTCACCATTTACACCCCCCCTGCACAGACAAACAGGGACTGACCTGCTCGGGGGAACCCACTCACCTGGGATGGGGTGCTCTGCCATGGATTTTATCCACCTGCATCTGAAAGAAAGTCAGGACAAAAGTCAGAGGGCTGCAGGACAACTTCACAGCTCCAGACACCTTGGGTCAACCTAGGAATACCATCTAGAGTCCAACGACACCCCACACTACAAATTTCAAGCCCCCAGGATTTGTCCTGTCACACCAGGCTATGCGGCAGGGCAGAGCAGCTCCGGCACAAATATGTGCAGACACCCGTGACACAGGACAGGACGTGACAAACAAAGGGGACACAACAGGGACAGAAATCTCAGGGCAAGAGGAATGACTGCAAGGACCAAGAGAATGCAAAATGAAATGACTGAGGTGAGACCGATGGTGAGCTGATGATGCTCAGAGAGCCCTGGAGGAAGAAGATGCTAACTGAATGATTTATTGCAAGAACTGCAAAGATGGATGCCTGTGAATCCTACTGTCAGAATCCTCTACCTATCCTTGCATTCTTACAAGTCCTAATCTGCCATAATGGATCCTTGCAAGACACAGCAGTAGGTACAGCTCAGAACAAGACCTGCAAAGACATCAGACTGGATGCTCCTAAAGAGAAATGCAATTCCAATGCCTGTCTGAGCTCCCGAGTCAAAAGTCCTACTGGTGCCAGGCCAAGAAATGCAGAGATCACAGATGCTAAGGATGATGCCAGGGTTTCTGATAGGCCACTCAAAGGGCTAAGGTAAAAGACATGAGACAGCCAAACACACAGAATGCACGACAGACAAGTGACACGATACACCCCGGGATTGCTCTGCCCTGCGATCAAAAGTGACACTTGGCTTTTGTGTGGCCTAAGGGGCCGCTTCTTGGACATCCCCATCTCCAAAGCAGCCTCAAAACCCCCTTCCCGTGAGTTCCAACCCAGCAGCCCTGGGCTATGATCCCAGGGTCATAGCCCTCGACTTATCTGCAGATGCTGGTCCGGGTCAGGGGCCAAAGAAGGCCACCTCGCCATCTGGGAAGTTCCTGCTGTCACCGGGCCGTTGCCTCTTAGTCAGCTGCATTCAAGAAAACAGAGCATCAGTGCCTGATCTTGGCAGTGCATCGGCCAAAACCCAACGATTCTGTTACTCACCGTTCTCCTAGCAATGCCTGGGTCTCTTATGAATGCCGCACGCTTCGGCTGCGCTCAGAGGCTGACGCCGTCGTCGCAGGGTTCGCCTCGGTTGAGGGGAGAAAAGGTGATGTGGCATTGCTGAAACCAGAGTGGACCCCCGCTCCTCCTCCCTATTCCCCGACTCACTGCAACTCCTCAGCCGTTGCCAAAGGCTACCCGGGTCACACTCTTAAATAAAAAAGGCAGAGGCTTCATCATCAACTCCTGTAATACCTCCACAGGGCTCATGAGAGCAGCGATCACAGTCCATCGGCCAGTGTGAGACGGGGAGTTATGCAGACTCCAAATGGATTGCCTAAAGCACACAAACGAGAATGCATGCTTAGAGTTGCACCAGAGATTGAGATCTCAGCAATAACAACTGCTTCTGTCCACTAGTCACTGCTCACCTTGACCACCTCGCCTTGGCTGCTGCTAGATGGCTTTACTTCCTAAAAATAAAGAGCAATCCTGTAACACAGAGTCACCATTTACACTCCCCCTGCACACACAAACAGTGACTGACCTGCTCGGAGGAACCCACTCACCTGGGATAGGGCGCTCTGCCATGGATTTTATCCGTCTGCATCTGAAAGAAAGTCAGGACAAATGTCAAAGGGCTGCAGGACAACTTCACAGCTCCAGACATCTTGGGTCAACCCAGGAATACCAGCTAGAGTCCAACTACACCCCACACTACAAATTTCAAGCCCCCAGGATTTGTCCTGTCACACCAGGCTATGCAGCAGGGCAGAGCAGCTCCGGCACAAATATGTGCAGACACCCGTGACACAGGACAGGACGTGACAAACAATGGGGACACAACAGGGACAGAAATCTCAGGGCAAGAGGAATGACTGCAAGGACCGAGAGAATGCAAAATGAAATGACTGAGGTGAGACCGATGGTGAGCCGCTGAGGCTCAGAGAGCCCTGGAGGAAGAAGATGCTAACGGAATGATTTATTGCAAGAACTGCAATGATGGATGCCCAAGAATCCTACGGTCAGAATCCTCTACCTATCCTCGCTTTCTTACAAGTCCGAATCCGCAATAATGGATCCTTGCGGGCTGCAGCTGTCCCTTCAGCTCAGAACAAGACCTTCAAAGACATCTGACTAGATGCTCCTAAAGAGAGATGCGCTTCTCATGCCTATCGGAGAGCCTGAGACAAAAGTCCTATGGCATTGGTGCCAGGCCAAGAAATGCAGAGATCACAGATGCCAAGAATGATGCCAGGGTTTCTGACAGGCTACTCAAAGGGCTAAGATAAAAGACATGAGATACCCAAACAACACATAATGCACAATAGACAAGTGACACAATACACACCGGGACTGCTCTGCCCTGCTGACCACAGCACTGGGATCAAAAGTGACACTTTGCTTTTGTGTGGCCGTAAGACGACTTTTCCTGGATAGCCTCATCTCCAAGCCTGACTCAAAAATCCCTCCCAGGGAGTCCTGATGCAGCAGCCCCCTTCCATCCCCTCTGTGAGTCATAGCCCTCAACTTATCTCTTGGCTGTCCAGGAATGAGAATCCACATCAGGTGCAAAGGAAGGCCACCAGGCTGTCTGGGAGGTTCCTGCTGTCACCGGGCTGTCGTCTCCTAGTCTGTCAACAGAAAGAAAACCAGACATCAGTGCGTCATCTTAGCAGCACATCAACCAAAACCCAACAAGTCTGCTACTCACCGCCTCCTAAGAGTGACCGGGTCCTCGGGCCGCACGCTTCGGCCGTGCTCTGAGACCGACGCCGTCGTCTCAGAGGAGACGAGGTGATGTAGCACAGCTGAGAACTGAGCGGACCCCGGCTCCTCCTCGATACCTCCCCGACTCACCACAACTCCTTGGTCATTCCTGAGGGCTACTCAGAAGCAACCTCTAAATAGAAAATTTCAAGGCTTCATCACAGGGTCCTGCAATACCTCCACAGGGCTCACAAGAGCAGCAAACCTGGTCCATCGGCCGGTTGGTGACAGGGGCTTGGCGTAACCTGAGCAGATTGCCTAAGGCACACAAACAAGAACAGAGACAGAGTTGCACCGGAACTTGAGACCCCAGCAATAACAACTGCTTCTTCCCACTGCTCACCTTGCCCACTTCAACTTGACTGTTGCTACATGGCTTTACTTCCTAAAAATAAGGACAAAGAAAAGTGCTGTAACAGAGTCACCATTTACGCTCTCCATGTGGAGATAAACAGGGACTGACCTGCTCAGGGGAACCCACTCACCTGGGATGGGGTGCTCTGCCATGAATTTTATCCATCTGCATCTGAAAGAAAGTCAGGACAAATGTCAAAGGGCTGCAGGACAACTTCACAGCTCCAGACATCTTGGGTCAACCCAGGAATACCAGCTAGAGTCCAACTACACCCCACACTACAAATTTCAAGCCCCCAGGATTTGTCATATCACACCAGACTATGCAGCAGGGCAGAGCAGCTCCGGCACAAATATGTGCAGACACCCGTGACACAGGACAGGACGTGACAAACAAAGGGGACACAACAGGGACAGAAATCTCAGGGCAAGAGGAATGACTGCAAGGACCGAGAGAATGCAAAATGAAATGACTGAGGTGAGACCGATGGTGAGCTGATGATGCTCAGAGAGCCCTGGAGGAAGAAGATGCTAACGGAATGATTTATTGCAAGAACTGCAAAGATGGGTGCCTGTGAATCCTACTGTCAGAATCCTCTACCTATCCTTGCATTCTTACAAGTCCTAGTCTGCCATAATGGATCCTTGCAAGGCACAGCAGTAGGTACAGCTCAGAACAAGACCTGCAAAGACATCAGACTGGATGCTCCTAAAGAGAAATGCAATTCCAATGCCTGTCTGAGCTCCCGAGTCAAAAGTCCTATGGCACTGGTGCCAGGCCAAGAAATGCAGAGATCACAGATGCTAAGGATGATGCCAGGGTTTCTGATAGGCCACTCAAAGGGCTAAGGTAAAAGACATGAGACAGCCAAACACACAGAATGCACGACAGACAAGTGACACGATACACTCCGGGATTGCTCTGCCCTGCGATCAAAAGTGACACTTGGCTTTTGTGTGGCCTAAGGGGCCGCTTCTTGGACATCCCCATCTCCAAAGCAGGCTCAAAACTCCCTCCCCGTGAGCTCCAACCCAGCACCCCGCTATCATCCCCTCTGTGGGTCATAGCCCTCGACTTATCTGCAGATGCTGCTCCGTGTCAGGTGCCAAAGAAGGCCACCTCGCCGTCTGGGAAGTTCCTGCTGTCACCGGGCCGTTGCCTCTTAGTCAGCTGCATTCAAGAAAACAGAGCATCAGTGCCAGATCTTGGCAGCGCATCGGCCAAAACCCAACAATTCTGTTACTCACCGTTCTCCTAGCAATGCCTGGGTCTCTTATGAATGCCGCACGCTTTGGCTGCACTCAGAGGCTGACGCCGTCATTGCAGGGTTCGCCTCAGTTGAGAGGAGAAAAGGTGATGTGGCATTGCTGAAACCAGAGTGGACCCCCTCTCCTCCTCCCTATTCCCGACTCACCGCAACTCCTCAGGCATTGCCAAAGGCTACCCGGGTCACACTCTTAAATAGAAAAGGCAGAGGCTTCATCATCAACTCCTGTAATACCTCCACAGGGCTCACGAGAGCAGCGATCACAGTCCATCGGCCAGTGTGAGACGGGGAGTTATGCATACTCCAAATGGATTGCCTAAAGCACACAAATGAGAATGCATGCTTAGAGTTGCACCAGAGATTGAGATCTCAGCAATAACAACTGCTTCTGTCCACTAGTCACTGCTCACCGTGACCACCTCGCCTTGGCTGCTGCAAGATGGCTTTACTTCCTAAAAATAAAGAACAATGCAGTAACACAGAGTCACCATTTACACTCCCCCTGCACAGACAAACAGGGACTGACCTGCTCGGGGGAACCCACTCACCTGGGATGGGGTGCTCTGCCATGGATTTTATCCGTCTGCATCTGAAAGAAAGTCAGGACAAAAGTCAGAGGGCTGCAGGACAACTTCACAGCTCCAGACACCTTGGGTCAACCTAGGAATACCAGCTAGAGTCCAACTACACCCCACACTACAAATTTCAAGCCCCCAGGATTTGTCCTATCACACCAGACTATGCAGCAGGGCAGAGCAGCTCCGGCACAAATATGTGCAGACACCCGTGACACAGGACAGGACGTGACAAACAAAGGGGACACAACAGGGACAGAAATCTCAGGGCAAGAGGAATGACTGCAAGGACCAAGAGAATGCAAAATGAAATGACTGAGGTGAGGCCGATGGTGAGCTGACGATGCTCAGAGAGCCCTGGAGGAAGAAGATGCTAACTGAATGATTTATTGCAAGAACTGCAAAGATGGATGCCTGTGAATCCTACTGTCAGAATCCTCTACCTATCCATGCATTCTTACAAGTCCTAATCTGCCATAATGGATCCTTGCAAGGCACAGCAGTAGGTATAGCTCAGAACAAGACCTGCAAAGACATCAGACTGGATGCTCCTAAAGAGAAATGCAATTCCAATGCCTGTCTGAGCTCCCGAGTCAAAAGCCCTACTGGTGCCAGGCCAAGAAATGCAGAGATCACAGATGCTAAGGATGATGCCAGGGTTTCTGATAGGCCACTCAAAGGGCTAAGGGAAAAGACATGAGACAGCCAAACACACAGAATGCATGACAGACAAGTGACACGATACACTCCGGGATTGCTCTGCCCTGCGATCAAAAGTGACACTTGGCTTTTGTGTGGCCTAAGGGGCTGCTTCTTGGACATCCCCATCTCCAAAGCAGGCTCAAAACCCCCTCCCCGTGAGTTCCAACCCAGCACCCCACTATCATCCCCTCTGTGGGTCACAGCCCTCGACTTATCTGCAGGTGCTGCTCCGGGTCAGGTGCCAAAGAAGGCCACCTCGCCGTCTGGGAAGTTCCTGCTGTCACCGGGCTGTTGCCTCTTAGTCAGCTGCGTTCAAGAAAACAGAGCATCAGTGCCAGAACTTGGCATCGCATCGGCCAAAACCCAACAATTCTGTTACTCACCGTTCTCCTAGCAATGCCTGGGTCCCTTATGAATGCCGCACGCTTCGGCTGCGCTCAGAGGCTGACGCCGTCGTCGCAGGG
This sequence comes from Passer domesticus, assembly GCF_036417665.1. Lineage (NCBI taxonomy): Eukaryota > Metazoa > Chordata > Aves > Passeriformes > Passeridae > Passer > Passer domesticus. The sequence continues at coordinate 18,704 of NW_026989978.1, read as the reverse complement.
TTCGCCTCGGTTGAGAGGAGAGAAGGTGATGTGGCATTGCTGAAACCAGAGTGGACCCCCTCTCCTCCTCCCTATTCCCCGACTCACTGCAACTCCTCAGCCGTTGCCAAAGGCTACCCGGGTCACACTTTTAAATAGAAAAGGCAGAGGCTTCATCACCAAGTCCTGTAATACCTCCACAGGGCTCATGAGAGCAGCGATCACAGTCCATCGGCCAGTGTGTGACGGGGAGTTATGCATACTCCAAATGGATTGCCTAAAGCACACAAATGAGAATGCATGCTTAGAGTTGCACCAGAGATTGAGATCTCAGCAATAACAACTGCTTCTGTCCACTAGTCACTGCTCACCTTGACCACTTCGCCTTGGCTGCTGCTAGATGGCTTTACTTCCTAAAAATAAAGAAAAACAACAATGCTGTAACACAGAGTCACCATTTACACTCCCCCTGCACAGACAAACAGTGACTGACCTGCTCAGGGGAACCCGCTCACCTGGGATGGGGTGCTCTGCCATGGATTTTATCCATCTGCATCTGAAAGAAAGTCAGGACAAATGTCAAAGGGCTGCAGGACAACTTCACAGCTCCAGACATCTTGGATCAACCTAGGAATACCAGCTAGAGTCCAACTACACCCCACACTACAAATTTCAAGCCCCCAGGATTTGTCCTATCACACCAGACTATGCAGCAGGGCAGAGCAGCTCCGGCACAAATATGTGCAGACACCCGTGACACAGGACAGGACGTGACAAACAAAGGGGACACAACAGGGACAGAAATCTCAGGGCAAGAGGAATGACTGCAAGGACCAAGAGAATGCAAAATGAAATGACTGAGGTGAGACCGATGGTGAGCTGATGATGCTCAGAGAGCCCTGGAGGAAGAAGATGCTAACTGAATGATTTATTGCAAGAACTGCAATGATGGATGCCTGTGAATCCTACTGTCAGAATCCTCTACCTATCCTTGCTTTCTTACAAGTCCGAATCCGCAATAATGGATCCTTGCGGGCTGCAGCTGTCCCTTCAGCTCAGAACAAGACCTTCAAAGACATCTGACTGGAAGCTCCTAAAGAGAGATGCGCTTCTCATGCCCATCACAGAGCCTGAGACAAAAGTCCTATGGCATTGGTGCCCGGCCAAGAAATGCAGAGATCACAGATGCCAAGAATGATGCCAGGGTTTCTGACAGGCCACTCAAAGGGCTAAGGTAAAAGACATGAGACATACAAACAACACATAATGCACAATACACAAGTGACACAATACACACCGGGACTGCTCTGCCCTGCTGACCACAGCACTGGGATCAAAAGTGACACTTTGCTTTTGTGTGGCCATAGGACGAGTTTTCCTGGATAGTCTCATCTCCAAGCCTGACTCAAAAATCCCTCCCAGGGAGTCCTGATGCAGCAGCCCCCTTCCATCCCCTCTGTGAGTCATAGCCCTCAACTTATCTCTTGGCTGTCCAGGAATGAGAATCCACATCAGGTGCAAAGGAAGGCCACCAGGCTGTCTGGGAGGTTCCTGCTGTCACCAGGCTGTCGTCTCCTAGTATGTCAGGATAAAGAAAACCAGACATCAGTGCATCATCTTAGCAGCACATCGACCAAAACCCAACAAGTCTGCTACTCACCGCCTCCTAAGAGTGACCGGGTCCTCGGGCCGCACGCTTCGGCCGTGCTCTGAGACCGACGCCGTCGTCTCAGAGGAGACGAGGTGATGTAGCACAGCTGAGAACTGAGCGGACCCCGGCTCCTCCTCGATACCTCCCCGACTCACCACAACTCCTTGGTCATTCCTGAGGGCTACTCAGAAGCAACCTTTAAATAGAAAATTTCAAGGCTTCATCACAGGGTCCTGCAATACCTCCACAGGGCTCACAAGAGCAGCAAACCTGGTCCATCGGCCGGTTGGTGACAGGGGCTTGGCGTAACCTGAGCAGATTGCCTAAGGCACACAAACAAGAACAGAGACAGAGTTGCACCGGAACTTGAGACCCCTGCAATAACAGCTGCTTCTGCCCACTGCTCACCTTGCCCACTTGAACTTGACTGTTGCTATATGCCTTTACTTCCTAAAATAAAGAAAAAGAACAATGCTGTAACAGAGTCACCATTTACACTCCCCCTGCACACACAAACAGGGACTGACCTGCTCGGAGGAACCCGCTCACCTGGGATGGGGTGCTCTGTCATGGATTTTATCCATCTGCATCTGAAAGAAAGTCAGGACAAAAGTCAGAGGGCTGCAGGATAACTTCACAGCTCCAGACATCTTGGGTCAACCCAGAAATACCATCCATAGTCCAACTACTCCCCGCACTACAAATTTCAAGCCCCCAGGATTTGTCCTATCACACCTATCACAGGCTATGTAGCAGGGCAGAGCAGCTCCGGCACAAATATGTGCAGACACCCGTGACACAGGACAGGACGTGACAAACAAAGGGGACACAACAGGAACAGAAATCACTCGGCAAGAAGAATCACTGCAAGGACCAAGAGAATGCAAAGTGAAATGACTGAGGTGAGACCAATGGTGAGCTGATGAGGCTCAGAGAGCCCTGGAGTAAGAAGATGCTAACTGAATGATTTATTGCAAGAACTGCAAAGATGGATGCCCAAGAATCCTACTGTCAGAATCCTCTACCTATCCTCGCTTTCTTACAAGTCTGAATCCGCAATAATGGATCCTTGCGGGCTGCAGCTGTCCCTTCAGCTCAGAACAAGACCTTCAAAGACATCTGACCGGAAGCTCCTAAAGAGAGATGCACTTCTCATGCCTATCAGAGAGCCTGAGACAAAAGTCCTATGGCATTGGTGCCAGGCCAAGAAATGCAGGGTCACAGATGCCAAGAATGATGCCAGGGTTTCTGACAGGCCACTCAAAGGGCTAAGGTAAAAGACATGAGATACCCAAACAACACATAATGCACAATAGACAAGTGACACAATACACACCGGGACTGCTCTGCCCTCCTGACCACAGCACTGGGATCAAAAGTGACACTTTGCTTTTGTGTGGCCGTAAGATGACTTTTCCTGGATAGCCTCATCTCCAAGCCTGACTCAAAAATCCCTCCCAGGGAGTCCTGATGCAGCAGCCCCCTTCCATCCCCTCTGTGAGTCATAGCCCTCAACTTATCTCTTGGCTGTCCAGGAATGAGAATCCACATCAGGTGCAAAGGAAGGCCACCAGGCTGTCTGGGAGGTTCCTGCTGTCACCGGGCTGTCGTCTCCTAGTATGTCAGGATAAAGAAAACCAGACATCAGTGCATCATCTTAGCAGCACATCGACCAAAACCCAACAAGTCTGCTACTCACCGCCTCCTAAGAGTGACCGGCTCCTCGGGCCGCACGCTTCGGCCGTGCTCTGAGACCGACGCCGTCGTCTCAGAGGAGACGAGGTGATGTAGCACAGCTGAGAACTGAGCGGACCCCGGCTCCTCCTCGATACCTCCCCGACTCACCACAACTCCTTGGTCATTCCTGAGGGCTACTCAGAAGCAACCTTTAAATAGACAATTTCAAGGCTTCATCACAGGGTCCTGCAATACCTCCACAGGGCTCACAAGAGCAGCAAACCTGGTCCATCAGCTGGTTGGTGACAGGGGCTTGGCGTAACCTGAGCAGATTGCCTAAGGCACACAAACAAGAACAGAGACAGAGTTGCACCGGAACTTGAGACCCGTGCAATAAGAACTGCTTCTCTCCACTGCTCACCTTGCCCACTTCAACTTGACCATCGCTACATGGCTTTACTTCCTAAAAATAAGGACAAAGAAAAATGCTGTAACAGAGTCACCATTTAGGCTCCCCCTGCAGAGACAAACAGGGACTGACCTGCTCGGGGGATCCCACTCACCTGGGATGGGGTGCTCTGCCATGAATTTTATCCGTCTGCATCTGAAAGAAAGTCAGGACAAATGTCAAAGGGCTGCAGGACAACTTCACAGCTCCAGACACCTTGGATCAACCCAGGAATACCATCCATAGTCCAACTACTCCCCGCACTACAAATTTCAAGCCCCCAGGATTTGTGCTATCACACCAGGCTATGCAGCAGAGCAGAGCAGCTCCGACACAAATATGTGCAGACACCCGTGACACAGGACAGGACGTGACAAACAAAGGGGACACAACAGGGACAGAAATCACTTGGCAAGAAGAATGACTGCAAAATTAAGGCAAAATGAAATGACTGAGGTGAGATCGATGGCGAGCCGATGAGGCTCAGAGAATCCTGGAGGAAGAAGATGCTAACTGAATGATTTCTTCAAAGGACTGCAAAAATGGATTCCTGTGAATCCTACAGTCAGAATCCTCTACCTATCCTCACGTCACTTCGAGTCCTAACCCGCAATAATGGATCCTTGCGGGGCGCAGCTGTCCGTACGGCTCTGAACCAGACCTTCAAAGACATCAGACTGGATGCTTCTAAAGAGAAATGCAATTCTGATGCCTGTCTGAGCTCCCGAGTCAAAAGTCCTACGGCATTGGTGCCAAGCCAAGAAATGCAGAGATCACAGATGCTAAGAATGATGCCAGGGTTTCTGAGAGGCCTCACAAAGGGCTAAGGGAAAAGACATGAGACATAAAAACAACACATGAGGCACGACTCACAAGTGACACGACACACACCAGAACTGCTCTGCCCTGCTGACCACAGCACTGGGATCAAAAATGACACTTGGCTTTTGGGTGGTCTTAAGACAACATTTTCTGGATATCCTCAGCTCCAAAGCTGACTCAAAAATCCCTCCCAGTGAGTCCTGACACAGCAGCCCCCTTCCGTCGGCATCCCCTCTGTGACACACAGCCCTCAACTTATCTCTTGCATGTCCGGGAATGAGAATCCACATCGGGTGCAAAGGAAGGCCACCAGGCTGTCTGGGAGGTTCCTGCTGTCACCGGGCTGCTGTCTCCTAGTCTGTCAAGATAAAGAAAACCGGACATCAGTGCGGCATCTTAGCAGCACGTCGACCAAAACCCGACAATTCTGCTGCTCACCGTCTCCTAAAAATGACCGGCTCCTCGGGCCGCACGCTTCGGCCGTGCTCTGAGACCGACGCCGACGTCTCGGGCTACGCCTGGGTAAAGGAGAGATGAGGTGACATGGCACTGCTGAGAACTGAGCGGACCCTCCCTCCCCCTCAATACCTCCCGGACTCACTGTGACTTCTCGGCCATGCCTGAGGGCTATCCAGAAGGGACCTTTAAATAGAAAATTTCAAGGCTTCATGACAGAGTCCTGCAATACCTCCACAGGCCTCACAAGAGCAGCAAACCTGGTCCATCAGCTGGTTGGTGACAGGGGCTTAGCAGAACCTGAGTAGATGGCCTAAAGCACACAAACAAGAACAGAGGCTTAGAGTTGCACCAGAAATTGAGACCCCTGCAATAACAACTGCTTCTGCCCACTGCTCACCTTGCCCACTTGAACTTGACTGTTGCTATATGCCTTTACTTCCTAAAACAAAGAAAAAGAAAAATGCTGTAACAGAGTCACCATTTACACTCCCCCTGCACAGACAAACAGTGACTGACCTGCTCGGGGGAACCCGCTCACCTGGGATGGGGTGCTCTGCTATGGATTTTATCCACCTGCATCTGAAAGAAAGTCAGGACAAAAGTCAGAGGGCTGCAGGACAACTTCACAGCTCCAGACACCTTGGGTCAACCTAGGAATACCAGCTAGAGTCCAACTACACCCCACACTACAAATTTCAAGCCCCCAGGATTTGTCCTGTCACACCAGACTATGCAGCAGGGCAGAGCAGCTCCGGCACAAATATGTGCAGACACCCGTGACTCAGGACAGGACAAACAAAGGGGACACAACAGGGACAGAAATCTCTTGGCAAGAGGAATGACTGCAAGGACCGAGAGAATGCAAAATGAAATGACTGAGGTGAGCTCGATGGTGAGCTGATGAGGCTCAGAGAGCCCTGGAGGAAGAAGATGCTAACTGAATGATTTATTGCAAGAACTGCAAAGACGGATGCCTGTGAATCCTACTGTCAGAATCCTCTACCTATCCTTGCATTCTTACAAGTCCTAATCTGCCATAATGGATCCTTGCAAGGCACAGCAGTAGGTACAGCTCAGAACAAGACCTGCAAAGACATCAGACTGGATGCTTCTAAAGAGAAATGCAATTCTGATGCCTGTCTGAGCTCCCGAGTCAAAAGTCCTATGACACTGGTGCCAGGCCAAGAAATGCAGAGATCACAGATGCCAAGAATGATGCCAGGGTTTCTGAGAGGCCTCACAAAGGGCTAAGGGAAAAGACATGAGACATACAAACAACACATAAGGCACGACTCACAAGTGACACGATACACACCAGAACTGCTCTGCCCTGCTAACCACAACACTGGGATCAAAAATGACACTTGGCTTTTGTGTGGCCGTAAGACAACATTTTCTGGATATCCTCAGCTCCAAAGCTGACTCAAAAATCCCTCCCGGTGAGTCCTGACACAGCAGCCCCCTTCCGTCTGCATCCCCTCTGTGACTCACAACCCTCGACTTATCTCTTGCATGTCCGGGAATGAGAATCTGCATCGGGTGCAAAGGAAGGCCGCCGGGCTGTCTGGGAGGTTCCTGCTGTCACCGGGCTGTCGTCTCCTAATCTGTCAACAGAAAGAAAACCGGACATCAGTGCGGCATCTTAGCAGCACGTCGACCAAAACCCGACAGTTCTGCTGCTCACCGCCTCCTAAGAATGACCGGCTCCTCGGGCCGCACGCTCCGGCCGTGCTCTGAGACCGACGCCAACGTCTCGGGCTACGCCTGGGTAAAGGGGAGACGAGGTGACGTGGCACTGCTGAGAATTGAGTGGACCCTCCCTCCCCCTCAATACCTCCCGGACTCACCGTGACTCCTCAGCCATGCCTGAGGGCTATCCAGAAGGGACCGTTAAATAGAAAATTTCAAGGCTTCATGACAGAGTCCTGCAATACCTCCACAGGCCTCACAAGAGCAGCAAACCTGGTCCATCAGCTGGTTGGTGACGGGCTTAGCAGAACCTGAGTAGATGGCCTAAAGCACACCAACAAGAACAGAGGCTTAGAGTTGCACCAGAAATTGAGACCCCTGCAATAACAACTGCTTCTGCCCACTGCTCACCTTGCCCACTTGAACTTGACTGTTGCTATATGCCTTTACTTCCTAAAATAAAGAAAAAGAAAAATGCTGTAACACAAAGTCACCATTCACACTCCCCCTGCACACACAAACAGGGACTGACCTGCTCAGGTGAACCCGCTCACCTGGGATGGGGTGCTCTGCCATGGATTTTATCCACCTGCATCTGAAAGAAATTCAGGACAAAAGTCAGAGGGCTGCAGGACAACTTCACAGCTCCAGACACCTTGGGTCAACCTAGGAATACCATCTAGAGTCCAACGACACCCCACACTACAAATTTCAAGCCCCCAGGATTTGTCCTATCACACCAGGCTATGCAGCAGGGCAGAGCAGCTCCGGCACAAATATGTGCAGACACCCGTGACACAGGACAGGACGTGACAAACAATGGGGACACAACAGGGACAGACATCTCGGGGCAAGAGGAATGACTGCAAGGACCAAGAGAATGCAAAATGAAATGACTGAGGTGAGACCGATGGCGAGCCGATGAGGCTCAGAGAACCCTGGAGGAAGAAGATGCTAACTGAATGATTTCTTCAAAGAACTGCAAAGATGGATGCCTGTGAATCCTACTGTCAAAATCCTCTACCTATCCTCACGTTCTTACAACTCCTAATCTGCAATAATGGATCCTTGTGAGGCACAGGTGTCTGTACGGCTCAGAACAAGACCTTCAAAGACATCAGACTGGATGCTCCTAATGAGAAATGCAATTCCAATGCCTGTCTGAGCTCCTGAGTCAAAAGTCCTATGGCACTGGTGCCAGACCAAGGAATGCAGGGTCACAGATGCTAAGAATGATGCCAGGGTTTCTGATAGGCCACTCAAAGGGTTAAGGTAAAATATGTGCAACATGAGACAGACAAACAACACATAAGGCACGACTCACAAGTGACACGATACACACCGGAACTGCTCTGCCCTGCGCACGTCAGCGCTGGGATCAAAAGTGATGCTTTCCCTTTATGTGGCCTAAGGGGACACTTCTTGTATATCCTCATCCCCCAAGCTGACTCAAAAATCCCTCCCTGTGAGCTCCAACCCAGCACCCCACTATCATCCCCTCTCTGGGACAAAGCCCTCGACTTATCTGCAGATGCCGCTCTGTGTCAGGTGCCAAAGGAAGGCCACCTCGCCGTCTGGGAAGTTCCTGCTGTCACCGGGCCGTTGTCTCTTGGTCAGCTGCATTCAAGAAAACAGAGCATCAGTGCCAGATCTTAGCAGCACATCGACCAAAACCCGACAGTTCTGCTGCTCACCGTCTCCTAAGAATGACCGGGTCCTCGGGCCGCACGCTTCGGCCGTGCTCTCAGGCCAACGCCGACATCTCAGGCTACGCCTGGGTAAAGGGGAGACGAGGTGATGTGGCACTGCTGAGAACTGAGCAGACCCTCCCTCCCCCTCAATACCTCCCGGATTCACCGTGACTCCTCAGCCATGCCTGAGGGCTATCCAGAAGGGACCTTTAAACAGACAATTTCAAGGCTTCATGACAGAGTCCTGCAATACCTCCACAGGCCTCACAAGAGCAGCAAACTTGGTCCATCAGCTGGTTGGTGACAGGGGCTTAGCAGAACCTGAGTAGATGGCCTAAAGCACACAAACAAGAACAGAGGCTTAGAGTTGCACCAGAAATTGAGACCCCTGCAATAACACTGCTCACCTTGCCCACTTGAACTTGACTGTTGCTATATGCCTTTACTTCCTAAAATAAAGAAAAAGAAAAATGCTGTAACAGAGTCACCATTTACACTCCCCCTCCACGGACAAACAGGGACTGACTGGCACAGGGGAACCTACTCACCTGGGTTGGGGTGCTCTGCCATGGATTTTATCCACCTGCATCTGAAAGAAATTCAGGACAAAAGTCAGAGGGCTGCAGGACAACTTCACAGCTCCAGACACCTTGGGTCAACCTAGGAATACCAGCTAGAGTCCAACTACACCCCACACTACAAATTTCAAGCCCCCAGGATTTGTCCTGTCACACCAGGCTATGCAGCAGGGCAGAGCAGCTCCGGCACAAATATGTGCAGACACCCGTGACACAGGACAGGACGTGACAAACAAAGGGGACACAACAGGGACAGAAATCTCAGGGCAAGAGGAATGACTGCAAGGACCAAGAGAATGCAAAATGAAATGACTGAGGTGAGACCGATGGTGAGCTGATGATGCTCAGAGAGCCCTGGAGGAAGAAGATGCTAACTGAATGATTTATTGCAAGAACTGCAAAGATGGATGCCTGTGAATCCTACTGTCAGAATCCTCTACCTATCCTTGCTTTCTTACAAGTCCGAATCCGCAATAATGGATCCTTGCGGGCTGCAGCTGTCCCTTCAGCTCAGAACAAGACCTTCAAAGACATCTGACCAGATGCTCCTAAAGAGAGATGCGCTTCTCATGCCTATCAGAGAGCCTGAGACAAAAGTCCTATGGCATTGGTGCCAGGCCAAGAAATGCAGAGATCACAGATGCCAAGAATGATGCCAGGGTTTCTGACAGGCCACTCAAAGGGCTAAGGGAAAAGACATGAGATACCCAAACAACACATAATGCACAACAGACAAGTGACACAATACACACCGGAACTGCTCTGCCCTGCTGACCACAGCACTGGGATCAAAAGTGACACTTGGCTTTTGTGTGGCCGTAAGATGACTTTTCCTGGATAGCCTCATCTCCAAGCCTGACTCAAAAATCCCTCCCAGGGAGTCCTGATGCAGCAGCCCCCTTCCATCCCCTCTGTGAGTCATAGCCCTCAACTTATCTCTTGGCTGTCCAGGAATGAGAATCCACATCAGGTGCAAAGGAAGGCCACCAGGCTGTCTGGGAGGTTCCTGCTGTCACCAGGCTGTCGTCTCCTAGTATGTCAGGATAAAGAAAACCAGACATCAGTGCATCATCTTAGCAGCACATCGACCAAAACCCAACAAGTCTGCTACTCACCGCCTCCTAAGAGTGACTGGGTCCTCGGGCCGCACGCTTCGGCCGTGCTCCGAGACCGACGCCGTCGTCTCAGAGGAGACGAGGTGATGTAGCACAGCTGAGAACTGAGCAGACCCCAGCTCCTCCTCCATACCCCCCTGACTCACCACAACTCCTTGGCCATTCCTGAGGGCTACTCAGAAGCAACCTTTAAATAGAAAATTTCAAGGCTTCATCACAGGGTCCTGCAATACCTCCACAGGGCTCACAAGAGCAGCAAACCTGGTCCCTCGGCCGGTTGGTGACAGGGGCTTGGCGTAACCTGAGCAGATTGCCTAAGGCACACAAACAAGAACAGAGACAGAGTTGCACCAGAAATTGAGACCCCTGCAATAACAGCTGCTTCTCTCCACTGCTCACCTTGCCCACTTCAACTTGACCATCGCTACATGGCTTTACTTCCTAAAAATAAAGAAAAAGAACAATGCTGTAACACAAAGTCACCATTTACACTCCCCCTGCACAGACAAACAAGCTGATATAAGCTGAGAGAGCTCTTACCTTAGTAGATCCCAGAGAGGGAATGAAGCCCCTTAGCAAAGGCTGGGGTTAATATACCCCTGATGGGGCCCGCCTCTCGTTACCACAGCCCCTGGGAAGAGGGAGGGGGCAAATCCCACCAGGTGTAAAAGACCTCAAAGCAGCTGCAGCTGTTTGGCTCCACTCACTTGAATTTGAGAGGGGTAAGGGGCTTGCTGTAGGAGAAAACTCTTCAGAGAAATGACAGTGTTTTCTTTTTGCTACAACTGTTTGGACTAAAAGGGCAGACGCTGGTAAGAAATAAAACTTTGTGTTTAGGTTGCGTGATTAGATAAATTGCATAATTTGTTGTGAACTTACATAATTATTTCTTGGTGAGTACTGAGCGGAGCTTCAAGTGTGACTAACTAAGGTAGAGAACAGTACTAATTATACCCCGCCCTTCTCCCATCCCTGGCCTTGCCCCTCACTCCACGAGGCATCCAGCAGCTCGTGGGAGCTGGAAGGCGGGGACAGTGCGGCCCTGGCAGCAGGTCAGCACCCAAATAAAACAGGTAGGGACAACGTCTGTGGGCTGCGGGGTGTCACCAGGGGCTGCGGGCTGAGGGGAGGGGGCTGGAGGGTGGCACAGAGCATGGGGGCAGCTGAGAGGCAGAAGGGGCCTTTAGGAGCAAAGCGGGGGCTCCAGGGTGGCACAGAGACCCTGAGAGGCTGCAGTGGGGAGCTCGGGGGTGACACAAAGAGGCAGAGGGGCAGGGGGTGCTTCGAGGGGCAAAGTGGGGGGTGCCTGAGCGTGAGAGGTGAAGCAGCCCTCACACCAGCCCTAACCTCACCCTAAAAACCACCCCTACCCGGGTGGAGAGTGCTCGGTGGAGGTTAGGGGGCTAAGGGACAATGTCGGGGGGTTAGGGTGACACACAGACATTGTGGGTGGGGGGGCCTTGACAGGTGGAGAGCTGCCACTGAGGGTTCGGGGTGCAAAGGACACAGGGTACCAGGTAGGGTTAGGGCACAGGTGCAGCACCTCTCACCCCAGCCCTAGCCTCACCCTAACCAGCCCCCCAAAGAACAGCCTTTTCCCCCAACAGCAGCACAACCCAGCAACCCTAAGAGCGGGAGCAGACAGGAATCCTCCTGCTGGCACAAGACTACAACCCTCACAGCAGGACAAGGACGGACCCCTCAGAGGACAACAAGACCCACTGCAAAAAGGTAGGGAAGACATCAGAGGGTTTGAGAGCAGCAGCTGGGCCTTGGAGGCTGAGCAGGTTTTTCTCAAGGTTTTTCCACAACTTCTAAGGATATGTAAGGGATTCTAGAAGGCTTCTCAGCACATTCTGGGCATTCTAGGGTATTCTAAGGAGGTTATAAGGGCTATATCAGGGATTTTTGGAACACTTTCAGGGTGAGAATCAGAAGGGATACTCTCTGAAAATGCAGAGTTTTAAGACTGCAGTGGAATACATTTAAAAAGGGCCTGAGCTCACAGAGTGAATTGGGAAAAAAAGTGATGGTCTAAAGACGGTAAATTCCAGGCCAAATGGAGTCATTGTGGCTAGCACCAGATGCGGACACCTGTGTAGGAGAGGAATCCTGCACTATAGAGATGAACAGCCCAAAAGAACCTACATACAACCTGACACCATGAACCTTGCCTGGTGAGTTTTGTTTCTCAGGGAAAGGGCATCATTCCTGTCCAGGGCCCGGTGGCCCGGAGTGGCCGGCTGCCTGCTGAAATTCCGCACGGATCAGGATATCTCCCAGATACAAGGTGCCTAACCCTAAACCTAAACCTTACCCTAACCCTCTCCAGCACACATCCCGCTCCTCACAGACACAGCCCAAACAGAAATCTGCTGTGGCTGCTGGCTTTCCTCAGTCCGTCTGGTCACACAATTAAAGCACGTACGTGCAGCGATGGTCACTGAGGAAAACCTTTCCTGTGGAGCAAACAATCGTTCTGGTAGCACACTTTGATACACCTTCAGGAAAAGCAGAACCAGCACCAGCTCCTGAGACCCCGGCTGAGGAGCCCAGCCCTCCTCGGGACACCCAGTGCAGAAGAGCTCGGAAAAGGAGGGGAAAAGTCAAGCTTGGAGTGGGAGATCATGGATACGCCTGCCTTTAAAACAAGCCTTCACACGGCAAGGGTGGGAACCAGTCACATTTATTTTTTCCTTGCTTTCTGTGATGACATAAATAGGGAGTAAAACCACATTAAACACGAGGCAGGGCTAGGATTTTACAGGTCTTTGTTTCGGCACTCTGGGTGACAATCGCCTGTGCTGGGACTGCGACACGATTTGGGGACTGGCACAGTCCAGTCCCCTCCCAGTCCCCTCCCAGTCCCCTCCCAGTCCCCTCCCAGTCCCCTCCCAGTCCCTCCCAGTCCCCTCCCACTCCCCTCCCAGTCCCTCCCACTCCCCTCCCAGTCCCTCCCAGTCCCCTCCCAGTATCTCCAGTCCCCTCCCAATCCCTCCCAGTCCCTCCCAGTCCCCTCCCAGTCCCTCCCAGTCCCCTCCCAGTCCCTCCCAGTGCTCCCACTATCACTCCTGGACTCGGTGCATGCTTGGATCCTTTATTGCCACCGGGGGGGGGGCGCCTCTGGGGGGGTCTTGGGGAGGGTGGGGAGGGGTCCCGGGGGGTCCTGGGGGGATCCTTGGGGGTCCTGGGGGGGTCCTGGGGGTTCCCAGAGGATTTTGGGGGATCCCAGGGGTTTTTTTGGGGGATCCCAGAGAATTTTGGGGGGTCCCAGAGGATTTTGGGGGGTCCCAGAGGGTTTTTGAGATGTCCCGGAGGGTTTTTTTGGGGGATCCCAGATGATTTTTGAGGTGTCCCAGAGGGTTTTTTTGGGGGATCCCAGGGGATTTTGGGGGGTCCCAGGGGATTTTGGGGGGGGGGTCCCAGAGGTTTTTTGGGGGGTCCCGGGTCAGGGGAGGGTGGGCGGAGCCTCAGGGGCCGTCGGGGGGCGGGGCGGGGGGCGTGGCGGCCCCTCCCCCGGCGCTGAGGGTGCGGCTGCGGCCGCGCTCGGGCTCGGCCACGGAGCCGGTGCGGGAGCGGGACAGGCGCGTCATGGCGGCGGCGGCCACTGCGGGGACAGCGCGCTCAGACACGCCCCCTCCCCTCTGAGACACGCCCCTTCCTCCTCTGAGCCACGCCCCCTTCCTCTCTAAGCCATGCCCCTTCTGTTCTGAGCCATGCCCCCTTCCCTGGGGACACGCCCCCTTCCCTGGGGACACGCCCCTTTCTCCAGGGACACGCCCCCTCCTCTGGGGACATGCCCCCTTCCCTCTGAGACACGCCCCGGCTCTGGGGACACGCCCCTTCCTCCTCTGAGCCGCGACCCCTTCCTCCCTAAGCCATGCCCCTTCTGCTCTGAGCCACGCCCCTTGCTCTGGGGACACGCCCCTTGCTCTGGGGACACGCCCCCTGCTATGGGGACACGCCCCCTTTGCTCTGAGACACGCCCCCTTCCCTTCTGAGCCACGTCCCCTTCTTTCTGAGCCACGCCCCCCTGCCCCGGGGACACGCCCCTTGCTCCGGGGACATGCCCCCTGCTCTGGGGACACGCCCCCTTCCCTCTGAGACACGCCCCCTTCCCTCTGAGCCACGCCCCCGGCTGCAGGGACACGCCCCCTTCCCTTCTGAGCCACGCCCCCTGCTCTGGGGACACGCCCCTTTCCCAGTTAGCCACACCCCTCGATGTAAACCACACCCATTTTCTCCAAGCCATGCCCCTTCCCCATTAAACCACGCCCCTTTATGTAAACCACGCCTGCTCCCCATTAAGCCACGCCCCTTTGTGTGACCCGCGCATGTTTGCATTAAGCCACGCCCCTTTCTCTAAGCCATGCCCATTCATAATTAAACCACGCCCCTTCCTTCAACCACGCCCCCTAATCCCAAGCCACGCCCCTCCCCAAGCCACGCCCTTCATGTGTCCTGCATGTTAATGACTGGCCATGCATATTAATGAGCCCTGTTGCAAATTAATAATTGCTCATGCATATCAACGATTCCCTCTTGCATATTAATGAATCCTGATGCATATTAATGACCCTCCGTGCATATTAAGGAGCCCATGTGCAGATTGACAATTTTTCATGCATATTAACGACCTCCTCATGCATATTAACGACCGTCCACCCATATTAACCCCTCCTCCTGCAGACTGCCGCTCCCTCATGCATATTAATGAGCCACTCATGCACATTAATGAGCCCTGGTGCAGATTGACCGTCTGTCACGCATGCTAATCACCTGCCATGCATATTAACGACCTCCTCACGCATATTAACGACCCCTCGTGCACATTGACGATCCCTCATGCATATTAATGATCCCTCATGCATATTAATGAGCCGCCGTCACTCACTGTAGCCCATGCCCTGCAGGAAGTACTTGATGGCCTCGGTCAGGCGGGCGGGCTGCGGGGAGGGGGCGTGGTCAGCGCTGGCCACGCCCCCCAGACCTGACCACGCCCCCCAGCCCTGACCACGCCCCCTCACCTGGGCGATCTGCGGCTGCCCGCCCCCGTCGGCCATCTGCAAAGGGAAAGCGGCCTCTGATTGGTCAGCCGGGGTCAGGGGTCACCCAGGGGTCAAAGGTCACCCCGGGGTCACCCAGGGGTCAAAGGTCACCTTCAGGAACGACGTCTGCGTCGGGTCCAGCTTGGCGTTGCACTCCACCTTTGGGGGGGCGTGGCCGAGGAGAGGGGGCGGGGTCAGGGCGGGCACGCCCACAAGGCCACGCCCCCCCTCCCGCCAGGCCACACCCCCCACTCACCACGGCGTCCTCGTGGGGGGCGGAGTCACCGACCACCAGCAGGACGGGGCAGCTGGGGGCGGGGTCAAAGGTCACTCGGGGGTCAAAGGTCACGCGGGGGTCACTCGGGGGTCAAAGGTCACTCACCGCAGGCTCCCGGCCCCGCTCCGCTCCAGGCCCAGGTCGCCGCGGCTGAGGGGGGGCGTGGCCTGGGCTTAGCCCCGCCCACGGCAGCGACGCCCCTTTCTGACCCCTCCCTCGATGGCCACGCCCATTTCGGACCCCTCCTTCCATAGCCACGCCCCTTTGCAACCCACACCCGCCATGGCCACGCCCCTTTATGGCCCCACCCTCTCTTTCCATGGCCACGCCCCTAAATGGCCCCACCCGCTCCTTAGCCACGCCCTCTTCTTTTGGCCACACCCCTTTGTGTTCCCTCCCACCGTGACCACACCCCTTTTTGGCTCCTCCCCCTCCCAGGACACACCCACTCCTTTAGCCCCTCCCTCCCCCTTTAGCCCCGCCCCTTCCCCCCACTGGCCCCTCCCACGCGGCCACGCCCACCGCGGCCACGCCCACTCCCCATTCAGATCAATGCGGAGCAAGCCCCGCCCAGTTTTAGGTGGGATTTTTGTCCACGCCCACTCCTGACCACGCCCCCCGGGCAGGCCACGCCCCCTGGGCAGGCCACGCCCCCCTGCCACGCCCCCACCTGGTGTACATGCTCCAGAGCAGGGCGGGGTTGGGCGTGGCCGCCAAGTGCTCCCGGACACGCCCCACGGGGGGAGGGGCGGCCGCCAGCTCGTCCTGGGGACCCCCAGAGTGACCCCTGAGTGACCCCTGACCCCTGACCCCCGAGGGACCCCAAAACCCCCCAAAAACTGACCCCAAAACCCACCCAGGACGCCCCCAAAAAACCCCAAATCTCCCAAAACCCCCAAATCCCCCAAAAACCCCAAAACACCCCCAAACTGACCCCAAATCCCCCCAAACCCAAACCAGGACCCCCCAAAAAAACCCCAAACCTCCCGAGGACGCCCTGGGACCCCCAAACTCACCCCAAGCCCCCTCAAAACCCCCCAAAACCCCGCCAGGAGCCCTCTGGGACCCCAGAACTGACCCCAAACCCCTCCAGGATGCCCCAAAACACGCCAAGGACCCCCAAACTCCCCCTAAACCCCCCCAAACTGACCCCAAATCCCCCCAAAACCCCTTTGGGACCCCCCAAAAGCCCCCCAGACCTGGGTGAAGAGGTGGCTCAGGATCATCTCGTTCGTCGACATCCGCAGCCCCGAGAGCTGGGAGGGGAGGGGGGGCAGCTTGGTGAGACCTCCCACCCAAAAAAAGAAAAACACCCCAAAAAAACCCCAAAAAACCTCAAAAAACCTAAAAAAAAAAAAAAAAAAAAGCTCCCAAAAAAATCCTCAAAATGCACTGGGAAAAAAAAACAAACCCAAAAAAACCCACCCCCCCCCAAAAAAATACCCCAAAAAAACAAATAAACCACAAAAAATATCCCAAACCCCCCTCAGAAAAAACTCTAAAACCCTCAAAAAAATTTAAAACACCACTCCCAAAAAACCAAACAAACAAACAAAAAAAACCACACCCCAAAACACCACACCAGAAAAGCCCAAAAAACCCCAAAAAACTCCAACCCCCCCCCCAAAAAAAAGCCAACAAAAAAAAAACCTAAAAAAATCTACCACAAAAAAACCCAACAAAAAACACCAAATCCCCCCCTAAACCCCAAAAATATCACTGAAAAAAATCCTCAAAAAAAAAAAAAACCAAAATCCCCAGGAAACTCTAAAAAGCCTCCCAAAAAAACCAAAAAAACCAAAAACATAAACCAAAAAAAACCAAAAAAAAAAAAAACCCTGCCCAAGAAATCATCAAAAAAACCCCCAAAATATCCCCCCAAAAAAACACACAGAAATCCCAAAAACCCCAAAAAAAACCCAATAAATCCCAAAAAAAAATTGAAACCCCCCCGCAAAAATCCCAAAAAAACCTCCCAAAAAAAACCCCCCAAAAATTCCCCAAAAAAATCCAAAGACCTCCGTAAAAATCTCAAAAAAACCTCCTAAACATCCCCAAAAAAAAATCCTAAAAATCCCCAAAAATCCCCCAAAACCCCCCAAAATTATAAAAAACCCCACAAACAAACAAACCCAAAAAAACCCCACCAAAAAAAAAAAACCCACAAAAAAACCCCCAAAAAAAATACTAAAAACGCCAAAAAAACCCCAAAACCTCCCCCAGGTTTGTGCCCCCTCAGGCCCCGCCCCCATGCCCCGCCCCCTCAGGCCCCGCCCCCTCAGGCCCCGCCCCCGGCCCCGCCCACCTTGCTGGCGGCCCAGTCCATCCAGCCCTTGGCTTTGGCCTCCAGGTTGAGCAGCACCAGCCCCTCCACGGCCTCGGGGTGCAGCAGCTGGGGACCCCCAAATTACCCCGAAAAGGGGGGAGAAGTCACCCGAAATCACCCCGGAATTAGCCCCAAATTACCCCGAAATCGGCCCCAAAGAAACCCCGAAATTACCCAAAATAATCCCAAAAGAAACCCCAGAATTACCACAAAATTATCCCAAAATCAGCCCCAAATAAACACCAAAATTACCCCAAAATTATCCCAAAAACAATCCCCAAATCGGCCCCAAATAAACCCCAAAAGTGACCCCAATAATGAGCCCAAAACAGGGCAAAAGTCACCCAAAATTACCCCGAAATCGGCCCCAAATAAACACCAAAATTACCCCAAAATTATCCAAAAATGATCCCCAAAATCGGCCCCAAATAAACCCCAAAAAATCCCCAAAATTATCCCCAAACAAACCCCAAAATTACTCCGAGATTGGCCCCAAAGAAACCCCAAAATTACCCCAAATAATCCCCGAAATCAGCCCCAAATAAACCCCAAAATTACCCTGAAATCGGCCCCAAAATGACCCCAAAAGTGACCCAAAATTACCCCCAAATTACCCTGAAATTGGCCCCAGAGAAACCCCAAAAATACACCGAAGTTACCCCAAAATCGGCCCCAAAGAAACCCTGAAAATTACCCCGAAATTACCTCAAAATTATCCCAAAAATGACCCCAAAATCGGCCCCAAATAAACCCCAAAAAATCCCCGAAATTATCCCCAAACAAACCCCAAAATTACTCCGAGATTGGCCCCAAAGAAACCCCAAAGAAACCCCGAAATTACCCCGAAATTATCCCAAAAAATTACCCCAAAACCGGGCAAAAGTCACCCAAAATTGCCAGAAAATGAACCCAAACTAAGCCCCAAAAAATCCCCGAAATCGGCC